>NC_069501.1:146672018-146976185 GCF_027579735.1 Bombina bombina | reverse complement strand
TATTAAAAAATATAAATCATTTCAATTAATAATTATTAACAAAGAAATGTAAAATTAAAATTAAATGTTTGTATTTTTTTTTTAATCTAAACAAGGTTATTTAAAAATGTATTACAATTTAATTGTGTATTTGCATCCTGAATAAATGTCTTCAAGCAATAGATGGGAGGGATCATTAGTATGCAGTGCACAGTGAATACAGCAATATTGGTTTCAAATTAAATTTAAAAAGTTAAAGGACCATTAAATCACAAATGCATATACATATATTAAAGGGACAATCAAGTCAAAATTAAACTTTTATGATTCAGATACGGCATGCAACTTTTCAATTTACTTTCATCATCAAATTTGTTTTGTTCTCTTGGCATTCATTGTTGAAAGCTAAACCTAGTTAGGCTCATATGCTAATTTCTAAGCCTTTGAAGGTCGCCTTTGCATTTTGACAGTTTTTCACAGCTAGACAGCGCTAGTTCATGTGTGCCGTGTAGATAACTTTGTGCTCATGCCCGTGGAGTTACTTATGAGTCAGTATTGATTGGTTAAAATACAAGTCTGTCAAAAGAACTGAAATAAGGGTGCAGTCTGCCGAGGCTTAGATAGTAGGTAATCACAGAGGTAAAAAGTATATTAATATGATCGTGTTGGTTATGCAAAACTGGGAAATGTGTAATAAAGGGTTATCTGTCTTTTAATTCTGGAGTAGACCATTTAATATTTCTAAGCTAGCTGTATTTTGTGATATTTAAATACTGCTCTCTCATAAACGTAATCCTTAAATTTAGCATTCAGATTTGTTTATTCTTGGTGTACGCACTAATTCTCCGTTAGATTATTGCAACACTTAGGCTGCAAACAGTTCTTCATGTATTTTGCACATAATTGCTTTGTAAAAGCGAAAATAGAAGTGATATCACTGGGTTTCTTGTATTTAGCATGTTATTCTAATGATAATGTCAAAGCGTTTTATAACTAGGCTGGTAATGTAAATGTGCTCATTGGAATGTGTAAAATCATAGTTCCTTGTTTATGGGCAGAATTAGATACGAGTTGTTAATTTTTCTCTGTGTCACACTGACTGTAATTTTTGGCATAAACACTTTATGAAAAAGTAATATTTAATGGAGCCTGATTTTCTTTTTTCCTGGTATGGTACAAAACAGCATGTTTCTGAGATCGACTAAATTTACGTTGTTGGGCGCTGTATCAAAAGACAAGCCATCTGTTATAAACTGCCATTAATAGTACAAACCTTTTCCTTCTGTTTTCTTACTGTATTAACTAACAAAGCAGTGGATTTTATATTAATATGCAGTGTTTTTGTTTTGCTAAATTTGTCTAACTAAAATTATAGTTAATCACATGATAGTTTGTATGTGTCTTCTAGAGCATCCAAAACGATAAAGGAACATTATAGGATCAATTGCAATCACTTTGAAAAATAGCCCCATTAAAGTCTATTGAGAGTTTTGCAGATAAATCATTTAGGACACGTTCAATCAGCCAATCAGAAGCAGTCACATAACCATGCCAATCTTCACCTGTGTACTGCTAGATTGCTGCAAGGCTTACAGCTTCTAGGCAGTACTTTACTCTTTGCAGAATTAAACAAATAGGGGTTGATCACAATCCTTTAGAAACGTATCTAATGATTTTAAAAAATCTAATAAAAAAATTGTTCTCTAACAAATTAGAGGATATCATTTTCACATTAGAATGTTACACTAAAAGGACATGAAAGTCAAATTTAAAGTTTCATGGTTCATATTGATGCTTTAAGGGAGTACACTTATGAAAAATACATGTCAGGGGTTGTTCAAAGAAATTTTTTAATAATGCTCCATTATAAGGACCCCCGACATATCTATTTTTTTGATATGTGCCCCTTAAAAGTGACAATATGGCAACCCTAAATACATATAGGGCTAGATTACAAGTGGAACGCTATTTTAACGTGCGTTCGTAAAAGGACAAATCAGCCCGTTCACCGGCGCACATTAAATAACCAGCCATTATAAGTGGCTGGTTAATGCTCCTGCAAACTCACAAGAGGACTTTGTGCTAAGCGCAATTACCCAGAGGTCAGACCTCTGGTTAATTATAAAAAGTTGCCCCAAATGCCCCCCAAATAAAGTGGACAGTTCCTTTTAATAAAATAAAAATAGAAGCATTTTTAATAGTGCACAAAACATTTTTATGGGGTTAAAGTGAGGGGATGTGGGGTGTCTATGGGGACTGTGATTGTACATACATATAAATGTGTGTTAATATGTGTATATACAGATATAAACACATACATATACAGATTATGTATATATTCAAATACATATATATTTTTTATTTGCTGCCCAAAACTGTGCAACTTAGCCCCTGCACTGCGCTAGGTGCTTTGCCCTGTCTCACGGCATAAGAACGAGGCTCCTATTGTAGCCTATAAGAGCATGCCCTCATGAGCGCAAGGCTTCCAGGCAATGCAAATGCAAGGTTGTGTTCTCATTGTTCTCAACTTGTAATACCACCGCACATTTACGTGTGCTGGTATTGCTGAGTGGAGCTCAAATATCACACTTCTGAAAGTGCAATTTTGAGCTTCACTTGTAATCTTGTCCATAATTAGTTAATCTATATCTATCTATCTATTCATACTTGATTGTTTCTTACTTTAACTGGCAACAAAACCAAATGTTAAATTTTATGCCAACCAAGTTTTTGTCATTGGAAAATGATCGGTAGCCCTTGATATTTTTCGTCCATGGTTACAATTTTTATAATTTTCTATCCATTATAAATGCCACGGGTACTACATTTTTTTCCTGGGAAATAACAGAAGGGACCAACCCTATAACTGATCAAGGACATTACAATTAGAGCTGTAACGGTAACGCAAGTGGGATATTGCAATATCACAATCTCGTTAACTTATGCTCATATTAACCATATACTAAACCTTAAAGGGACATTAAACTCAAAAATGTTCTTTCATGATTCAGATTGAAAATATAATTTTAAACAACATTTAAGTTTACTTCTATTATCAAATTTGCTTCATTATCTTTATATACTTTTCTGAAAAGCATATCTGGATAGGCTCGGAAGCTGCTGATTGGTGGCTGCACCTAGATGCCTTGTGTGATTGGCTCACCCATGTACATTGCTATTTCTTCAACAAAGGGTAACTAAAGAATGAAGCAAATTAGATAATAGAAGTAAATTGGATTGTTGTTTAAAATTGTATTCTGTATCTGGATCATAAAATAATAATTTGGGGTTTAATGTCCTTTTAACCCCTCCCACCAAAAAAAGTTTGCTAAACCCCAAAGTTTTTACTCACCATCTTGATTGCGGCTCCTTTGGGGGCAGCAGCAGGTCCATGGCATTGGGGGTCCTTTGCCGGTGGTCCCCTGGTGGTGCTTCTCAGTCCTCTTTGGCAGTTTTTTTCTGATCTTCTACCCGATCTGTCACTGCAATCACTGAAGGTTGAAAGAAAGGTTCCCCCTTATATAGGATTGCACTACCATTTATATTAGCTGATTTTGGCATTCCAATTCAAATAAGCCAATAGAAAAAGCTTTTATTCTATTGGCTGAGCACTCCCATACAAGTTGGAACCTTGCATTCAATCTTCAGAGGTGCACTGCCAGTAGACCACCGATGCCATGAACCCACTACTGCCACCCCAAAGATGCCGGATTCAAGATGTTGAATATAGACATTGGGGTGGGGGTTAGTTTCAGTACAGGTTTTTTTTCAAAGAGCTTAATCCCTTTTCTTGGAAAAGAGTTATAATCACTTGGCCTTTTCAGCACAATTTTTAGAGTAGGGCTATTTTATTTTTAGTATAGTTTTTTTTTTTTTAGGAAGGGGCTTTTCAGGGTACTTTAGTTTTATGATAGGGCATTTACTGGTAGTGTTTTTAATTTTTTTTAATTTTTTTTTTTTTTTTTAAATGATATTGTTTTTTTTTTTTGTAACTGATGGCGTCTTAGTTAGGGGTCTTCGGAGGGTTAGCTGTTAGGGGGTTAAATAGTGTAGTGGCGATTGGTGTGGGGTAATGTCAGTTTAGGGGTAAAGTAGTGTAGGGGTTTTACTGCAGTGGGGGTTGTGGTGGTTTTTGGGAAAGCCTCAAAAGGTAATGAAGACGGATGTTCCCAAAGTGCTGTATCAAAGCACATTAATAGAAAGTTATGTGGAAGGGAAAAGTATGGAACAAAAAAGGTGCACAAGCAGCAGGGATGACCCCAGCCTGGAGAGGATTGTCAGGAAAAGGCCATTCAAAAGTGTTGGGGACTTTCACAGGAGCCACCACACACAGACGGATCCTGAACATGGACTTCAAATGTTGTATTCCTCTTGTCAAGCCACTCCTGAACAACAAACAACGTCAGAAGTGTCTTACCTGGGCTAAAGAAAAACAGACCTGGTCCGTTGCTCAGTGGTCCCAAGTCCTCTTTTCTGATGAGAGCAAATTTTGTATCTCTTTTGGAAACCAAGGACCCAGAGTATGGAGGAAGAATAGATAGGCACACACTGGAAGATGCTTGAAGTCCAGTGTGAAGTTTCCACAGTCTGTGTTGATTTGGGGAGCCATGTCATCTACTGATGTTGGTCCACTGTGCTTCATTAAGTCCAGGGTCAACGCAGCCATCTACCAGGAGATTTTGGAGCACTTCATGCTTCCTTTGGCAGACGAGCTCTATGGGGATGCTGACTTCATTTTCCAGCAGGACTTGGCACCTGCCCACACTGCCAAAAGCACCAAAACCTGGTTCAATGACCGTGGGATTACTGTGCTTGATTGGCCAGAAAACTCTCCTGAACTGAACCCCATAGAGAATCTATGGGGCATTGCCAAGAGAAAGATGAGAGACATGAGACCGAACAATGCAGAAGAGCTGAAGGCCGCTATTGAATAATCCTGGTCTTCCATAACACCTCAGCTTCCATGCCACACCACATTGAGACAGTAATTGCTGCAAAAGGGGCCCAAACCAAGTACTGAGTACATACAGTATGCATGCTTATACTTTTCAGAGGTCTGATATTGTTCTACAGGTATGTACAATCCTTGTTTTATTGATTGCATGTAATATTCTACTTTCCTGAGATTGTGGATTTGGGGTTTTCATGAGCTGTAAGCCATAATCATTACAATTATGACAAATCATGGCTTGAACTATCTTGCTTTGCATGTAATGAGTCTATCACATATATTACTTTCACCTTTTAAGTTGCATTGGTGAAATAAATGAACTTTTGCACAATATTCTAATTTTTCGAGTTATACGTGTTTATATAAATATATATCATGTTTTTCTTTATTATTCATTATTAGAATGACACAGGTTGCAGGTGGCCAGTCACATTCATGCTTATATCAAGGGTGGTCTTAATGTTTAAAAATTAGATTTCTCCATAAAAGAGGGTTACACACAACATACTAGGCTTACTGTTGAACTACTGAGGGGACCAAACATCTGAGGTGACCAAACAAGAATCCGATATGACCAACCCAGATGTGGTTTACCTGAGATGGCTCCAAAACCTGCAACTTCTCAAAGTATATATTTTTCTTTCAAATATACATTACTTCACACATGGCTCCACAAATAACTTGCTCACACAGGACTATACATGAATAGCTAAATTGTGGAAACATTATCCAAATTTCATATTGCAAATTTTTACATCTTCTTATACTGCTGTAATTGTTCCTAGTACATTTGTAAATGCATCATAGATATTGTAAAATACACATTTCCACTAAGCCAAGAGTAATATTCTCATTACACATTCCTATCTGAACTAATTCACACAGACACTTGTGTAGAGCTATTGTTTTGCTTGGTATTTTTATAAAATCTTTGCACATATTTTCTCTATATTGTGCATGACATAATCCAAGTATATAACAATTATTAATTAAATGTATTTTATTATGGAATAGGTTTGCCAATGATGTAGCGTCAGTTTGCTCATCCCTGATTTATTATCACAATTATTTTGCATACTCATATAATTTGCTTCATTATTTGTTCACTTTTGTTAAACAATTAAATTTTTATATGTAATTCATGACTGGCATTATCTTCTTCTAACTATACTTTGCAGTCACATGCAAAAGAGCTTATGGAACTCATTATCTAAGGAGGTAGTAAATGCCAATACCTTAGATACATTTAAAAATGGCTTAGATACATTTCTGTCTAGAAACAGAATACAGGGATATTGGTTGTGTTAAATGGTTCACCTTTTTTAATGGGATTAATTTAAGATCAATTGGAGCTATTATTTTAAGTATATTAAGATTTGTATAAATTGAACTTGAGGGACTTCTGTCTTTTTAAAAACTCATCTACTATGTTACTAGGTAATATTTTCATTCAGAGTGTTGTTTTAATTATTTAGAGTTCTATAATATAAGTACTTTCTCTTAATACACCAATTGCACATTATTCATATTTTGTTAAAACCATTACCATGAGTATAAATGGAGTTTCCCATCCAAAATATCCAACAGTTTAATTATTTAAAAATAAGGCTAAATGTTTGGATACAATAAATTACATGGAAATATCCTAACTAACCTGGAATGCCAAGGTGATAGCCCGTTGTGAAGTTGGCCAGAAACCCACGAGCTGCTTGAGATTTGTCAGATGTAAAGTATACTGTCATATGGTTGGTTGTAGAGAAAACATCGTTCACAGGGTTTGATCCTGTATAAACAGCTATATGTGCAAAAAGAAATTCAGATTACAAAATAGTAATAATTATTATAAATACAAAAATGTTACTTTGGAGATTAATTATGCTGGTTATGTTGATGTTTTTCTTATTAATTTTCTTATATTATTATTACTACCATAAAGTCTCAGATTTCACCCTAAATATTGTATTATTTAGGGAGATGAAAGACTTTTAGGTTGCAATATTAATTTTTAATAATGCAATATATTATTATTTAGTTTTCTCCTTTTTTGTATTTTAAAGAGTCAGTAAACAGTCAACCTTGTAATCACACAGTTTTTCCGCAGTTTTGCAATCAACAACATTTTTAGACGAGTTTGAAATATTTTTATTTGTTAACACTTTGTTTAAGACCATTGCTTTTAAATAGCCAAACTCCACCCACAACTTGTTGTATTGTCAATCCAGACTTGTCACTGGAGTATATTCATTTTTTTTCAGGTTTTTTTTTTTTTATAATAGAAACCTAGGCTACAACATGATGGGACTTATTACTTTATGTAAACTTTGCACTTATTTTTTTTAATATTTAAGCAACTAATATAATGTAAAAAGATCTAAGCATTATTCCAAGGCAACTATTAGCATTATGCCTAGCAGGTAATGTCCATTAAAGGAATATCCTCAGTGATAATACTGATACAATTAACAGTGTTTTCCTTTTCAATAAAATGCCATACTTTATAATGTTTACTATTAAGAATATCTTAAAGGGACAGTCTACTCCTGAATTTTTATTGTTTAAAAAGATAGATAATCCCTTTACTAACTAACTAACGCCCTCTAGCTGTGAAACACTGTCAAAATGCACTTAGATAAGAGGGGCGTTCAAGGGCTTAGACATTAGCATATGAGCCTACCTAGGTTTAGCTTTTAACAAAGAATACTAATAGAACAAAGAAAATTTGATGAAAGTTTAATTTTGATTAGACTATCCCTTTAAATTTTATCAATTAACCAACACCATCATTCTATCTCCTTCTTTTTCTCAATAGTGTGCATTTAAAGTTTCATAACATTACTGCTTAAATCAATAACATATGCTGGGCAATAATTTAGTTTTTGATTTTTTTCACCCTAGAGAACTTGTCTATTCTAATTTTTGGTTATTTAGCAGTTCATATTTCAGCACACTACTTCAGTTGCTTTGTTAAAGTATTAAGGCTCCCCTTGTCTCCCACATTTTCTGACTGAAAATATTTAAAGGTGTCACTTCCCAGGAAACCGGAAATCAAATGAACTGAACTAAAGAACTGATTTTTTATGAGTTAGTATTGATCCAAAGTTCTGCATTGCTGTCCTGAGCAGCTTTTTTTCTATTCTTTTGATGTCAGCAGGAAATCTCCAGTTTAACAGTGGGATTAAGATAAATCACAAAACTTGAAATCAAAGATCCATTGCAGTTGTCAGCTCTGCTGCAGGAATACTTGCCCAATAGCAAAGAATTTGATCCTTTACCATCTCTAACTTCTACAACGTCATATATATTTTCTAGTTTAAAATCTTGAAAATGAAGTTGAATATTCTTTCCTATAGCAGCGTTGAGATACCATACACCTAAGAAAAATGACATTATATGAAAAATGTAATTGATAACATTTTGACAGCATACTGCTTAACTTTTATTAAATTATAAATAGCTGATTTAGTTCTTAGATATCCAGATTGTGCACGTGAAGAATTCCAGAGTCTTATAAACCCTATCAAAGCAAATCTTACAAAATTAATATAGATACAATTTGTGTGTAGTGAAATTATTCGTAAGATTTCAAATCAATTCAGTTTCAAAATTAAATAATAGTATTCTAATAATTTTCTCTATGTGTACATGTATATTTATATAATAATAATAATTTTTATGTAATCTTACTAATTTGTGTACAAGCAACCATGTACCTGCAAGTGTATATCTATGTTGGCATGTACAAAATATTTTTGTATGCATATATGTGTGTGTGTGTATTTAAATACATACACACATACATACGTACTGCAAGCAAAATCATCTGTCAGAGTGCACCACGTAGTAATAGAAAGTCTAATAATGTACAATCACTGAGCTTTTATATAGCAAAATGCACATTTAAGGATACACTTAAATGTCCTAGCTGCTGCAATATTACTTATCTTTCCTATTTTCATTATAGGATTTTAGTTTAGTAACAAATTACTTTCTGTGATCAGTTTTTTTAATTACTTAAACACAGGTTAAACACATAAGGCCAAATTAATCAATTTACAGATGGACAAGGTTCTCTATTTGGGAACATATCCACCCGCAATCGAGAAAAGCATTTAATACTGCACAATGAAATCGTTGTGCTGAGATAAATCATGAGAGAGCAGGGCCGGAACAGCCTGCCCCGCAAGGGTTCCAAAGCAGCTTCCATTGCTTGATAAATTAGAGTCCATAATCAAAGTTGAACCCATGAAATACTACAATTCTGCTACAAATAAGGATGTGGTAAGTAATTGGGGCATATAAATATATGAATGCTCCCTATTCACTCCCACAATGTATTGTCATCTGAACTAGCACAGGAGCCCAACTGTGACCATATATTGAACCCTTTTGCAGGGGTTAAATGCATAATTAAATAAATTAAATGCATAGAAAAAGAAAGGGGTTTGATTAAAAATAATATGATCTTACAAAACAGAGTATTTTATTTAGTAAACTTCAAGACATATTTATTACATATTAGTCAATTATCTAAAACATTTTATTAAAGATTTTTATATTGTATTAAATAAAATATTAATAATGATAATAATATTTTTGACTGGTAATTACTTACATGAAGCAAGATTTGGGTAATTCTGAGGATAATTTAGGGAGCTGAATGTATTGTTTGGTTCCCAGAGTTCAACAGGGCCACCACAGTCAGCTAGGGGAGACAAAACAATAGAAAAAAAAATAGAAATGAACAAAAATGTATTCTATTGTTTATTTGTTTATTGTCTTCATGACCACTATACATTCCACATACAATAAATTAACAAATATGCAAACCTTTCTAAAATCTACTACTTTCTACAAAATAAAAAAAAAACATTGCATTTCAACAGACATTGATAACTAATATTTCTGAAATAGATAACTATTTTATTTTTAAGCTGTTTTAAGTCAAATCTGGTATCTTGCACCTTCATTCCTTATGGATACTGCAGTATTCTATAGGACAAAAATCCTTAGATAAGAACTCTTTTTCTCATAGAAAAGTTTGTCTTTTATTTGTGACATTTTATTTAACAAATTAACTGTATTGATAGATATGAATTGTATCCCAGATATCAATTTGCATTATTACATACAGACTAAAGGACCAATGCAGTAGATTTGAATAATCAACAAAAGCATGCTAACTAGGCAATGCAATAGCACATAGGGGTATATTTAACATAGTGCAAGCGGACATGATACAGTGTAGTGTATCATGTCCACTGCACATCGATAAATGCTGACAACATACGCTGTCGGCATTTATCATTGCATCATCAGTTCTTGTGAACTGCTGGTGTAATACCGCCCCCTGCAGATTTGTGGCCAATCGGCCGCTAGCAGGGGGTGTCAATCAACCCGCTCGTATTTGATTGGGTTGATTTCTGTCCGCGGCCTCAGAGCAGGCAGACAAGCTATGGAGCAACGGTCTTTAAACAAGGGGCTTCAGGCTCCTTAGTCTGAACTTCAAATGAGTAATAGATTTTCTTCCGACAAATTTCAAAGTTATGTCTATTTCCACTCCCTCATGTAACCGCCATCAGCCAATCACAAATGCAGAAACGCATATTCTGTGAAATCTTGCACATTCCCAGTAAGAGCTCGTGACTCAAAACGTGTAAATATAAATACTGTGCACATTGTGTTAATGTAAGTAAAGTGGAAAGTTGTTTAAAATTGCACGCTCTATCTGAATCATTAAAGTTTAATTTTGAGTGTCCCTTTAAGAGATTACTTAAAGGGACAGTCAAGTCCAAAAGAAACTTTCATGATTTAAATAGGGAACGTAATTTTAAACAACTTTCCAATTTACTTTTATCACCAATTTTGCTTTGTCCTCTTGGTATTCTTCGTTTGAAGATTGCCTCAAATCTGAATGCATTTTGACCACTAGAGGGCATTAGTTCATGTGTTTCATATAGATAACATTGAGCTCATACACGTGAAGTTACCCTGGAATGAGCATTGATTGGCTAAAATGCATGTCTGTCAAAACAACTGAAACAAGGGGACAGTCTGCAGACGCTTAGGTACAAGGTAGTCACAGAGGGAAAAAGTGTATTTCTATAACAGTGTTGCTTATGCAAAACTGGGGAATGGGTAATAAAGGGATTATCTATCGTTTTAAACAAAACAAATCTGGTGTTGACTGCCCCTTTAAGTGTTTTCTGCCCTAGCTTCATTTATGCCTGGTGGTAACTGAAATGCAATTTCTATTGCTTTGCACTAAATATAAATTTGTTTAAGAAGAGGATAATAAACAGTTATTTTTTTTTTTACTTGATCAGCTAATAATGTGCCTGATTCACTGAAGGCAGCTACTCTCATTAAAATCCAGCACCATTGACCTACTAAAGGGACATTAAACCCAATTTTTTTTTCAATAGTTCAGATAGAGCATGCAATTTTAAGCAACTTATTAATTTACTCCTATGATCAATTTTTCTTTGTTCTCTTGCTATCTTTATTTAAAAAGCGGGAATGTAAAGTTTAAGAACCGGACCATTTTTTTGTTGAGAACCTGGGTTATGCTTGCTTATTGGTTTGCTAAATGTAGCCACCAATAAGCAAGTGCTATCCAGGGTGCTGAGCCTAAAATGGGCTGGCTCCTAAGCTTTTAAGTCCTGCTTTTTAAATCAAGATAGCAAGAGAATGAAGAAAAATTGATAGTAGAATAAAATTAGAAAGTTGCTTAAAATTGCATGCTCTATCTGAATCATTAAAAAAAATGTGGGTTTAGTATCCCTTAACAAAATGTATTTTTTGCATTGCATAATCCTCTATCTGGTATCTGGATGTTTTATCTGTTAACAAATACATTATCTAAGGTGACCTAAACAAACCAGAGGGGAAATTCTACAAGAGGAAAGAGAGGAGAGATTTTTGTAATGGAAATATTAAGTTGCGCTTATTTTACCTCCTAGACATAATTTGCTTTTCAATACCCAGCTATTAAGCTATATGTATAACATGAGCAGTTCTACTTTACCGTTAGACTCAGCCCATTTATATGGGCATGTCAATGAGAACAATCGTTGATGGATTTAACTAGCTATTTTAATTACAAAAATAAACAAACATGAATAATTGTCCATACATTTATTACTTTGCAGAAGGTTTAACAAGTCATTTAAAACACTTTGGGCTAGATAACAAGTGGCGAGCTATTGTTAGTGCAGGACGTATTGAGCAATTTCGCACAGCCTTGACTAGTGCGCATATTACAAGTTGAAAGTAGAAGGCAAACAAAATGTGTGCTCACCAGATTTGCTTACCTGAAGACCTAGGGGCTGATTTATCAAATTTATCGCTGTAGCAAATCATGTCCACCTGACATCTCTAAATGCTGACAGCATACGCTGTCAGCATTTAACATTGCACAAGCATTTCTGGGGAAATGTTTGTGCAATGCTGCCCCCTGCACACTCACGGCCGCTAGCAAGGGGTGTCAATCATCCCGATTGGATCGGGATGATTGCAGTATGCCACCTAAAAGGGGGCGGATGAGTTAAGGAGCAGCAGTCTTATGACCGCTGCTTCTTAACTTATGTTTCCGGCGAGCCAGAAACATTGCGGGTAGAAAGCAGCATCCACCGCCTAATAAATCTACCCACTAACGTAAATTGTAAGGGTTAAAAAAAATGTTCATCAAACACAACATAAGTATATTAAAATAAACTATTATACTCATATGTACACTTTCTGATAAAAAATATTTCATATAAATATCATTTTTTTTAAATAAAGGTTAAAAGGGATATTGTATAGGGCTAGGTATTTGACTGTAAAGTGCTATAAAGTGTGTGAGTATATATATATATATATATATATATGTATATCCATGTGTATTTATGTGTTTATAGGTGTATTTACCTGTACATATTTACTTACATATACTGTATATATGTTTATATCCACACACATATACACATATATATTTATATATATATATATATATATATATATATATATATATATATAGAGAGAGAGAGAGAGAGAGAGAGAGAGAGTATATACACATTACACACATATACTGTATGTATACACTTTAAATCCTTTCCACTCAAATAGATTTAAACAGGAATAATTATCTTAATCAATTTTAATATTCTTCATTATGTTTTAATATAAATATTTGACATTGCGAAGTTCTTTCCTTATATATATATAAATATTTATTTATTTCTATCTATCTATCTATCTATCTATCTATATCTATCTATCTATATATCTATCTATCTATCTTTATAACTATATATATATATATATATATATATATATATATATATATATATATATATATATATATATATCTATCTGTTTACATATTTATAAATATATATTTTAAAATAAAAAGAAAATATTTTTCTTTGTGAAGAACACTAGAATGTAAAATGTGCATATTTACCTTTGAGTTTAGTGCATCTGGTCTAATTGTGTTGGGTTAGCATGCAAGCTCTAAGTGTTTTTTTTTTTTTCCGTTTTTTTTTAACAACACGCTCCATTTAAAGGGACATAAAACCCAACATTTTTCTTTCATGATTTAGGTAGAACATACAATTTTAAACAACTTTACAGTTTACTTCTATTTTAGAATTTGTTTCATTCCCTTGCTATTATTTGTTGAAGGAGCAGCAATGCACTACTGGTTTCTAACTGAACACATGGGTGAGCCAATCACAATCGGTATATACAGTGGGGGAAAAAAGTATTTAGACAGCAACCAATTGTGCAAGTTCTCCCACTTAAGAAGATGAGAGAGGCCTGTAATTTTCATCATAGGTATACCTCAACTATGAGAGACAAAATGTGGAAACAAATCCAGACAATCACATTGTTTGATTTGGAAAGAATTTATTTGCAAATTATGGTGTAAAATAAGTATTTGGTCAATATCAATAGTTCATCTCAATACTTTGTTATATATCCTTTGTTGGCAATGACAGAGGTCAAACATTTTCTGTAAGGCTTCACAAGGTTGTCACACACTGTTGCTGGTATGTTGGCCATTCCTGCATGCAGATCTCCTCTAGAGCAGTGATGTTTTGGGGCTGTCGCTGGGCAACACAGACTTTCAACTCCCTCCAAAGGTTTTCTATGGGGTTGAGATCTGGAGACTGGCTAGGCCACTCCAGGACCTTGAAATGCTTCTTACAAAGCCACTCCTTCGTTGCTCGGGCGGTGTGTTTGGGATCATTGACATGTTGAAAGACCCAGCCACATTTCATCTTCAATGCCTTTGCTGATGGAAGGAGGTTTGCACTCAAAATCTCACGATACATGGCCCCATTCATTCTTTCATGTACATGGATCAGTCGTCCTGTTCCCTTTGCAGAGAAACAGCCCCAAAGCATGATGTTGCCACCCCCATGCTTCACAGTAGGTATGGTGTTGTTTGGTTGCAACTCAGCATTCTCTCTCCTCCAAACACGACAAGTTGTGTTTCTACCAAACAGTTCTACTTTGGTTTCATCTGACCATATGACATTCTCCCAATCCGCTTCTGGATCATCCAAATGCTCTCTAGCATACTTCAGACAGGCCCGGACATGTACTGGCTTACGCAGGGGGACACGTCTGGCACTGCAGGATCTGAGTCCCTGGCGGTGTAGTGTGTTACTGATGGTAACCTTTGTTACGTTGGTCCCATCTCTCTGCAAGTCATTTACTAGGTCCCCCGTGTGGTTCTGGGATGTTTGCTCACCGTTTTTGTGATCATTTTGACCCCACAGGGTGAGATCTTGCTTGGAGCCCCAGATCGAGGGAGATTATAAGTGGTCTTGTATGTCTTCCATTTTCTAATTATTGCTCCCACAGTTGATTTCTTCACACCAAGCTGCTTGCCTATTGCAGATTCAGTCTTCCCAGCCTGGTGCAGGTCTACAATTTTGTTTCTGGTGTCCTTTGACAGCTCTTTGGTCTTTGCCATAGTGAAGTTTGGAGTGTGACTGTTTGAGGTTGTGGACAGGTGTCTTTTATACTTATAACAAGTTCAAACAGGTGCCATTAATACAGGTAATGAGTGGAGGACAGAGGAACCGCTTAAAAAGAAGATACAGATCTGTGAGAGCCAGAAATCTTGCTTGTTTGTAGGCGACCAAATACTTATTTTCCACCATAATATGCAAATAAATTCTTTCCAAATCAGACAATGTGATTGTCTGGATTTGTTTCCACATTTTGTCTCTCATAGTTGAGGTATACCTATGATGAAAATTACAGGCCTCTCTCATCTTCTTAAGTGGGAGAAGTTGCACAATTGGTGGCTGACTAAATACTTTTTTGCCCCACTGTATGTATATATATATATATATATATATATATATATATATATATATATACAGTATATATATATATATATATATATATATATATATATATATATATATATATTTATATATATATATATATATATATATATGCAGCCACCAATCAGCAGCTAGAACCTAGGTTCTTTGCTGCTCCTGAGCTTACCTAGATAAACATTTTAGCAAAGGATAACAAGAGAAGGAAGCAAATTAAATAATAGAAGTAAATTGGAAAGTTGTTTATAATTGTATGCTCTGCTTAAAGGGACAATGTACCCAAACATTTTCTTTCATGATTCAGATTGAGCATGAAATTTTAAGCAACTTTCTAATTTACTCCTGTTATCAAATTTTCTTCATTCTCTTGGTATCTTTATTTAAAATGCAAGAATGTAAGTTTAGATGCCGGCCCATTTTTGGTGAACAACCTGGGTTGTCCTTGCTGATTGATGGATAAATTCATCGACCAATAAAAAATTGCTGTCCAGAGTACTGAACCCAAAAAAGCATACATTCCTTCTTTTTCAAATAAAGATAGCAAGAGAACAAAGAAAAATTGATAATAGGAGTAAATTAGAAAGTTGCTTAAAATTGCATGCTCTTTCTGAAGTACAAAACAAAATTTTTGGGTTCAGTGTCCCTTTAAGTTAGCACACATCGGGTTTCGCTCAAGCGCAAACTTTTAACTTTCAACATGCAAGTGAAAAAAATCTATGCTATAATTGCGTTTGTAATGTCCGTTGCCATCAGCAGTTGTGCACGCATCCTCAATGAAATGTTAGTAGCGCAAGGCAGCCAACAGAAAGTTGCATCCCGGTGGATTCTGAAAATGGCAGGGTGGTGCCACTCTGCTATTTTTTGGAATCCAACGTGATACAGCGAAGGCAAACGGAGGATTACAAAAAAATTAAATAAATATCGCCCGCACAAATTATAGCAAAAAAAATGAACCTCATACACAAAGTATTAACACCTACATCGCAAACCCACACATCGCAAAATAATAAAGTAATTACCCCTTAATCCCTTACCGTCAACCACCCATATCGCAATAAACGTAATTACCCTATTAACCCCTAAACCGCAAAACACCACATCGCAATAAGCCTAATTACTCTATTAACCCCTAAACCGCAAAACCTCCACATCGCAATAAACATAACCTATTAACCCCTAAATCGCAAAACCCCCACATTGCAATAAACATAATTACCGTATTAACCCCTTAACCGAAAACCCCCCACATCGCAATAAACCTAATTAATCTATTAACCCCTTAAACCGCCAAAACCCACAACGCAAATAACTAATTCAATTAGTAAGCCACCTAACCTAACACCCCCTAACCTAAAACCCCCTAAATTAACCGAAATTAAATAAACTAAAAAATACTAAAGTTACAAAAAATAAAAAAGCTACGATTACAAAAAATAAAAAAGGCTAACATTACAGAAAATAAAAAACCAAATTACCAAAGTTTAAAAAATGAAACCTAATCCCTATAAATATAACCCCCCAAAGGGGGGGGGGGGGGAGCTAACAGCCGTGCAGAGCAGACGTTTTAGTGCGGAGCTCCTCACTTTTGTCACTGTTTTTTTCAAAATGCGACCCTTTTGCCATTAAAAACCTCTTCTATACTGCTGAGGAAACTTTACTGACCCAATAGCTGGGTTCATCTGGGCCCTATCAACGCTTCACTACCCAGTGGAGCAATCTACTCTCCTGACAGCGCATCAGCGCCAAACTTCTCACAAGTTCCCTATATCTACTCTCGCCGCCTCCATCTGCTCTTCAATCTGGAGGGTCGGGGCTCCGCTCCGGATCAGCAGTGGACATTCCAGCGTGTGGCGGTGAGAAAGAAGAGTACACAGCTTGATGCAGAGGGGAGACTAGCTGCTAGCTAACCTGAGCCCACGTGGAGTTAAAGTGCCCATCGCCTACAGCTGGCTGAGGGTCTGAGAAAGTGACCTAGGTTCGAGTGGAGGTATAAGGGAATTGCCGCTAACAGAAACTACCTGCTGTGGGGATATCTGGAGCGTTCTGCGCTAGTGAGGATCGCAGAGGACAGAAATAAGTGGAGTGGTGCGAGTGGCCGCCATCTTGATCTTGCAGCCCGCGACGGAATACCGGGACATAGGCTGAGCCTACTATTGCAGCTTACGGTGCTCGGTTGACTGAGCTTGGCTCCTTCTGTGTTCCGGTGTCTGGCTTGTGAGCATACCTTGGGGAGGACCCGCTGGAACAGCTGCCATACGTGGAGAACCGGTGTTAAACCATCTTCTGGGTGAGTAAAAAATCATAGTAGGAGGTACTGGGCAGTAGGTTATCAGCTACACATATATCACCTGCTTCTTACACCAAAGGGGATTAGCCTTAACAGCATAGGTGGCCTATATTAGTCAGTGAGGCATTACAATACCAGTCGCCACGCAGGCATCTTTTCTAGGCTCCATATCTCAGTGCCTCACACTAAGTACCTAGGAGGTCTCTATAATTGCAGTTCAAAGGGTTAAGGGAACATGGTAGCCTGGACTGACAACTGAACATACCTTGCCCAGCTCACTCTCTATCCATGCATAGGGCTCTTCCAATGTCCCAACATTTGCTTGAAGCACACTATACCACCACTAAGACCTAACCCAATAAAGCTTAGAAAAAATAAAAAAATAAATAAATAAAAACCCTCTGGTGTGGGAGTCAACCAGAACCTTAGTGAACTTTATTCAGCCTATGAACTGGTTAATGCACCTTGGCTTTTTGAGGAGACAAACTTAGGCCTAGATTTGGAGTTCGGCGGTAAAAGGGCTGTTAACGCTCCGCGGGCTTTTTTTTGGCCGCACCATAAAATTAACTCTGGTATCGAGAGTTCAAACAAATGCTGCGTTAGGCTCCAAAAAAGGAGCGTAGAGCATTTTTACCGCAAAAGCAACTCTCGATACCAGAGTTGCTTACGGACGCGGCCGGCCTCAAAAACGTGCTCGTGCACGATTCCCCCATAGGAAACAATGGGGCTGTTTGAGCTGAAAAAAAACCTAACACCTGCAAAAAAGCAGCGTTCAGCTCCTAACGCAGCCCCATTGTTTGCTATGGGGAAACACTTCCTACGTCTGCACCTAACACTCTAACATGTACCCCGAGTCTAAACACCCCTAGCCTTACACTTATTAACCCCTAATCTGCCGCCCCCGCTATCGCTGACCCCTGCATATTTTTTTAAACCCCTAATCTGCCGCTCCGTAAACCGCCGCCACCTACGTTATCCCTATGTACCCCTAATTTGCTACCCCTAACACCGCCGACCCCTATATTATATTTATTAACCCCTAACCTGCCCCCCACAACGTCGCCGACACCTGCCTACACTTATTAACCCCTAATCTGCCGAGCGGACCTGAGCGCTACTATAATAAAGTTATTAACCCCTAATCCGCCTCACTAACCCTCACTGTTCCGATCAGACAATAGAATGCGAGCTCAATCTGATTGGCTGATTGGATCGGCCAATCGGATTGAACTAGATTCTGATTGGCTGATTCCATCAGCCAATCAGAAAATTCCTACCTTAATTCCGATTGGCTGATAGAATCCTATCAGCCAATCGGAATTCGAGGGACGCCATCTTGGATAACGTCCCTTAAAGGAACAGTCATTCGTCGTTCAGTCGTCGGTCCGGATGGATGTTCCGCGCTGGAGGTCTTCAGGATCCTGCCGCTTCGCTCCGGATGGAAGAAGATCGAAGATGCCGCTTGGAGAAGATGTTTGCCGGTCCGGATGTCCTCTTCTTGCCGGATAGGAGGAAGACTTTGGAGCCTCTTCTGGACCGGATTATGGATCGCCAACCCCCGCTTGGGTTGGATGAAGATCTTGGAGCCAGGACGGATCGGTGATACCTGGATGGTGAAGACAAGGTAGGAAGATCTTCAGGGGCTTAGTGTTAGGTTTATTTAAGGGGGGTTTGGGTTAGATTAGGGGTATGTGGGTGGTGGGTTGTAATGTTGGGGGGGGGGTATTGTATGTTTTTTTTTACAGGCAAAAGAGCTGAAATTCTTGGGGCATGCCCCGCAAAGGGCCCTGTTCAGGGCTGGTAAGGTAAAAGAGCTTGTAACTTTTTTAATTTAGAATAGGGTAGGGAATTTTTTATTTTGGGGGGCTTTGTTATTTTATTAGGGGGCTTAGAGTAGGTGTAATTAGTTTAAAATTGTTGTAATATTTTTCTTATGTTTGTAAATATTTTTTTATTTTCTGTAACTTAGTTCTTTTTTATTTTTTGTACTTTAGCTAGTTTATTTAATTGTATTTATTTGTAGGAATTGTGTTTAATTAATTTATTGATAGTGTAGTGTTAGGTTAATTGTAGGTAATTGTAGGTAGTTTATTTAATTATTTTATTGATAGGGTAGTGTTAGGTTTAATTATAACTTAGGTTAGGATTTATTTTACAGGTAAATTTGTTATTATTTTAACTAGGTAACTATTAAATAGTTCTTAACTATTTAATAGCTATTTTACCTGGTTAAAATAATAACAAAGTTGCCTGTAAAATAAATATTAATCCTAAAATAGCTATAATATAATTATAATTTATATTGTAGCTATATTATGATTTATTTTACAGGTAAGTATTTAGCTTTAAATAGGAATCATTTATTTAATAAGAGTTAATTTATTTCGTTAGATAAAAATTATATTTAACTTAGGGGGGTGTTAGTGTTAGGGTTAGACTTAGCTTTAGGGGTTAATACATTTATTAGAAT
Source organism: Bombina bombina (assembly GCF_027579735.1). Lineage (NCBI taxonomy): Eukaryota > Metazoa > Chordata > Amphibia > Anura > Bombinatoridae > Bombina > Bombina bombina. The sequence continues at coordinate 146,956,158 of NC_069501.1, read as the reverse complement.
AGCGGTGAGCTCCGGTCGGCAGATTAGGGGTTAATAATTGAAGTTAGGTGTCGGCGATGTTAGGGAGGGCAGATTAGGGGTTAATACTATTTATGATAGGGTTAGTGAGGCGGATTAGGGGTTAATACATTTATTATAGTAGCGCTCAGGTCCGCTCGGCAGATTAGGGGTTAATAAGTGTAGGCAGGTGTCGGCGACGTTGAGGGGGGCAGATTAGGGGTTAATAAATATAATATAGGGGTCGGCGATGTTAGGGCAGCAGATTAGGGGTACATAGGGATAACGTAGGTGGCGGCGATTTGCGGTCGGAAGATTAGGGGTTAATTATTTTAAGTAGCTGGCGGCGACGTTGTGGGGGGCAAGTTAGGGGTTAATAAATGTAATACAGGGGTCGGCGGGGTTAGGGGCAGCAGATTAGGGGAACATAAGTATAACGTAGGTGGCGGTCGGCAGATTAGGGGTTAAAAATTTTAATCGAGTGTCGGCGGTGTGGGGGGACCTCGGTTTAGGGGTACATAGGTAGTTTATGGGTGTTAGTGTACTTTAGGGTACAGTAGTTAAGAGCTTTATAAACCGGCGTTAGCCAGAAAGCTCTTAACTCCTGCTATTTTCAGGCGGCTGGAATCTTGTCGTTAGAGCTCTAACGCTCACTTCAGAAACGACTCTAAATACCAGCGTTAGAAAGATCCCATTGAAAATATAGGCTACGCAAATGGCGTAGGGGGATCTGCGGTATGGAAAAGTCGCGGCTGAAAAGTGAGCGTTAGACCCTTTAATCACTGACTCCAAATACCAGCGGGCGGCCAAAACCAGCGTTAGGAGCCTCTAACGCTGGTTTTGACGGCTACCGCCGAACTCCAAATCTAGGCCTTATTCTGGGACCAGCAAGTCTTCCTGATCATACACAAGAGCATTGTTAGGCTTGGGCCCACACAGATTGAGCCCCTGGGACCTGGTTTTTATTTTACAGGTAATACACCCTTTCCACCACTCCCCCTGGTTACACTGTGGCTCTAAATGCTCTGGACATTCTAAGGGGCTCATTAGTGAACTGTATATTTCTTTGTGCTGCTGCGTCAGCTATTGTATCTCTGTGGTCCTCACTCAGAGTGTAGTGTCATATTTGTGCCTTTATTTAACCTGTTTATATTTTTGCAGCAAGTTGGGGTGTCTTGGAGTCGCCCACTCACAGTGTAGTGTGTTACACACAGCCTATTCTCCCGCATTTGCATTATAATATTCCATACACTGCATAGATGGGATTTTTGCACCCCACCGTCACTTGAAATTGACACTCCGTTAGCGGGCTTCCTACATACAGGCCCAGGGCCCAACTTATCTTAAACTTTCTCCAACCCCGGGCTGCAAGTATAGGAAGGGTATTTGTCTACAGCTAAGCCCTTTACTGATATTAATTAGATACAGGGGTGTAGTAAAACGTGCACACTGGGGACAACCTAGGCCCTCTTCAGGCCTCAACTCAACATTTTATTATTTAACTGTCAAAATTGCCTTACAGGTTGCATGTCACGCATTCTCTTTACCCTGAGTATTTACTGAAAGTTTAAATTGTGTGTTAATTCTGTAGAAGACCCCCTTGAGACTCTCCCTTTCCAGCTCACTTGCGTGGGCTGGTCACTTCCTCCTACCTTTTCCAACTCCTTCGGGTTGTATCCCCATTTCCCTGAGTTTAGAGGGGGCATATCGGAGCTTGCTGAGTGGCTCTCTTACTGTGCCTGGAGATATTTGGTGACCTGAGGGTTGGTCAGTACTATCTATTCAGCGCGATATTAGCCCACTCACCAAGATCAACTGTATGGTATCAGAGTTATCTGCATGATTAACTGTTATCTATATTTCTTTTTAGTGTGAAAGTGTCTTACTAGCATTACTCCACAGAATTTCTTGTGATGTCTACTTGGCCCTTCCCTCCACCTGCTTTGGCACTTTCAGACAGACATTAAGTTCTGAAGCGTGCGTCTTAACCCAATGAGTGCTGCAATGGGGAGATAGGGGTCGAGAGAGACCACCCAGCCCTGCTCCGAACACTAATGTACGTATACATGTGAACCTGAGGGGTTTCAGAGCCTTATTCATAGCCTCTAACAATTGATTAGTTGTTCAGTATAATTTATCCACTTTCCATATTAAAATGCCGCATACTTCCAGAAGACACCCGAAAACCCTTGAATCTGTTAAAAAAACAGTCCTTTACCACTTTGCACAACCTTCCAAGGAGCATTTAGGAGGATCCAATGATGGTCAGAGTCAATAGGTGATGGTTCTCAGCCTGATAATATGTCATCTACCCAGTCCCAACATTTTATCACGGAAGCCACGCTCAAGAAAATGTTTGCAACCCAAACCCATTCCATAACAAAGGAAATTCAGCGAAGACACGCCGCACTTTGTAAGGACATCTCAGAAATAGGAGAAAGAGTGGAAAGGAAACAGGATGATATAGCCACGGACCAGACAAACCACCTGGCATATTCGGAATCCCTAGCCGAACAGATAAACCAGCTAGAATTCAAGCTTGCTGATGTGGAAGACCGGGCCCGCAGAAATAATGTCAGGTTCAGAGGGATTCTGGAGGAAGTTCAACCTGCTGATCTACAGAACTACCTGAAGGATCTTTTCAAAGACCTCCTTGGCCCTACGGAAGGTACGACCACCACCATGGAAAGGGCTCATAGAGCCTTGTGTCCAAGAACAGTATTGCAAGAGAAACCGAGAGACGTCATTGTCTGTTTCCATAATTTTTTATTCAAGGACAGACTTATGCAGGCTGCCTTTCACAAACCAGAAGTATCAGAAAACTTTAAGGATATCCAATTACTGCCTGACCTCTCAGCACATACCCTGCAACACAGAAGATATTTCCAACCAGTTACACTAATTCTTTGCAGGGCAGGTATCAAATACAGGTGGGGCTACCCAATCAAATTGATAATAACAAAAGATAACAAAACATATTCAGTGTCCTCTCTACCTCAGGGGACCACCCTTCTCGCACAATGGGGACTCTCGATCGATGATGCGAGAGAGCCCCCCTCTTCACATTCGAAATTGAGGGTCACCGCTCCTGAATTGTCTGCCAAAGACCAAAGACCTAAAAGGATGAAAACCCAGCAGTTTCAAGATCCTCCTCAACCACATACTTCATCTCCCTGAATTCAAATCTAATATTGAAAGCTTTGTTTTCCTCCTGTTACCTCAAGACACTCTAAATGAAGTTTAGGAGGTTGGCATTGAGACATCAGGGTCACCTGGAATACTGGTCACCTGAACAACATTCTAACCCACAGGCTAAATCATGCTGATAGGGCTCATTTTTATTTTTTTATTTTTTTTCTAACACTGTTTTGATGTAATACATTATATGTTTAGGAGCAGGATTAGTACATCACGAAATATGTTATCCGTCCATCTTGACAGATAAGATTTGATGTTGCTTCTGTTTAAGGTAATTGTTTGCATACTGTTGTTGAAAAGTTTGTTGATGCCTCATAAGAGTCCCCACTGGTTGATTAACTTTAGTAATTCATGACTTGATTAGATCACTTTGTTCACAGAGCAGGGCTGGAATTTCCAGCTCCTGCACACTTAGTTCTACTCTTAGCTCCCCCCATAAAGGGTAGCCCACGCCAGGGTTCCACCCAGGTGGACTATTTCCAACTCATATTGTTGATACATCACTTTGACTGACTTTCTTTCCCATTCCCTTTCCATTTCCTTTCTTCCCCTATCTGAGACCAGTACTTGATAAGACATCAATTTACGCCTCCCTTCTCCCCCCCCTCATTCTACTTTCATTCCGAGAAAAGACTTAGAAAATGAACCACCTTAGAATCCTCACGCATAATTCCAGAGGCTTTAACTCCCCCTTTAAACATAGCCTACTTACCCGTACGCTCAAGTTTCATAACCCTGATCTTGTATTCTTACAAGAAACCCATTGGCAGCTAGACACTGCTCACAGATTCTACTCAAGCTCTTATACGACCATAGAGTACTCCCCATTTATTAAGAAAGCCAGAGGAACAGCAGTAATGATACATAAGAGGATAGCTTTTGAACAAATACAGGTAATAAAAGACCCCCAAGCTAGGTATACAATCTTAGGCCTAGATTTGGAGTTCGGCGGTAGCCGTCAAAACCAGCGTTAGAGGCTCCTAACGCTGGTTTTGGCCGCCCGCTGGTATTTGGAGTCAGTGATTAAAGGGTCTAACGCTCACTTTTCAGCTGCGACTTTTCCATACCGCAGATCCCCCTACGCCATTTGCGTAGCCTATCTTTTCAATGGGATCTTTCTAACGCTGGTATTTAGAGTCGTTTCTGAAGTGAGCGTTAGAGCTCTAACGACAAGATTCCAGCCGCCTGAAAATAGCAGGAGTTAAGAGCTTTCTGGCTAACGCCGGTTTATAAAGCTCTTAACTACTGTACCCTAAAGTACACTAACACCCATAAACTACCTATGTACCCCTAAACCGAGCTCCCCCCACATCGCCGCCACTCGATTAAAATTTTTAACCCCTAATCTGCCGACCGCCACCTACGTTATACTTATGTACCCCTAATCTGCTGCCCCTAACCCCGCCGACCCCTATATTATATTTCTGAACCCCTAACTTGCCCCCCACAACGTCGCCGCAAGCTACTTAAAATAATTAACCCCTAATCTTCCGACCGCAAATCGCCGCCACCTACGTTATCCCTATGTACCCCTAATCTGCTACCCCTAACACCGCCGACCCCTATATTATATTTATTAACCCCTAATCTGCCCCCCTCAACGTCGCCGACACCTGCCTACACTTATTAACCCCTAATCTACCGAGCGGACCTGAGCGCTACTATAATAAAGTTATTAACCCCTAATCCGCCTCACTAACCCTATCATAAATAGTATTAACCCCTAATCTGCCCTCCCTAACATCGCCGACACCTAACTTCAATTATTAACCCCTAATCTGCCGACCGGAGCTCACCGCTATTCTAATAAATGTATTAACCCCTAAAGCTAAGTCTAACCCTAACACTAACACCCCCCTAAGTTAAATATAATTTTTATCTAACGAAATAAATTAACTCTTATTAAATAAATGATTCCTATTTAAAGCTAAATACTTACCTGTAAAATACATCCTAATATAGCTACAATATAAATTATAATTATATTATAGCTATTTTAGGATTAATATTTATTTTACAGGTAACTTTGTAATTATTTTAACCAGGTACAATAGCTATTAAATAGTTAAGAACTATTTAATAGTTACCTAGTTAAAATAATAACAAAATTACCTGTAAAATAAGTCCTAACCTAAGATATAATTAAACCTAACACTACCCTATCAATAAAATAATTAAATAAACTACCTACAATTACCTACAATTAACCTAACACTACACTATCAATAAATTAATTAAACACAATTCCTACAAATAAATACAATTAAATAAACTAGCTAAAGTACAAAAAATAAAAAAGATCTAAGTTACAGAAAATAAAAAAATATTTACAAACATAATAAAAATATTACAACAATTTTAAACTAATTACACCTACTCTAAGCCCCCTAATAAAATAACAAAGCCCCCCAAAATAAAAAATTCCCTACCCTATTCTAAATTAAAAAAGTTACAAGCTCTTTTACCTTACCAGCCCTGAACAGGGCCCTTTGCGGGGCATGCCCCAAGAATTTCAGCTCTTTTGCCTGTAAAAGAATAAATACAATACCCCCACCCCCAACATTACAACCCACCACCCACATACCCCTAATCTAACCCAAACCCCCCTTAAATAAACCTAACACTAAGCCCCTGAAGATCTTCCTACCTTGTCTTCACCATACCAGGTTCACCGATCCGTCCTGAAGAGCTCCTCCGATGTCCTGATCCAAGCCCAAGCGGGGGCTGAAGAGGTCCATGATCCGGTCAAAGTCTTCATCCAAGCGGGGCAGAAGAGGATCTTCCATCCGATTGAAGTCATCATCCAGGCGGCATCTTCGATCTTCTTCCATCCGGAGCGAAGCGGCAGGATCCTGAAGACATCCAGCGCGGAACATCCATCCGGACCGACGACTGAACGACGAATGACTGTTCCTTTAAGGGACGTCATCCAAGATGGCGTCCCTCGAATTCCGATTGGCTGATAGGATTCTATCAGCCAATCGGAATTAAGGTAGGAATTTTCTGATTGGCTGATGGAATCAGCCAATCAGAATCAAGTTCAATCCGATTGGCTGATCCAATCAGCCAATCAGATTGAGCTCGCATTCTATTGGCTGTTCCGATCAGCCAATAGAATGCGAGCTCTATCTGATTGGCTGATTGGATCGGCCAATCAGATTGAACTAGATTCTGATTGGCTGATTCCATCAGCCAATCAGAAAATTCCTACCTTAATTCCGATTGGCTGATAGAATCCTATCAGCCAATCGGAATTTGAGGGACGCCATCTTGGATGACGTCCCTTAAAGGAACAGTCATTCGTCGTTCAGTCGTCGGTCCGGATGGATGTTCCGCGCTGGATGTCTTCAGGATCCTGCCGCTTCGCTCCGGATGGAAGAAGATCGAAGATGCCGCCTGGATGATGACTTCAATCGGATGGAAGATCCTCTTCTGCCCCGCTTGGATGAAGACTTTGACCGGATCATGGACCTCTTCAGCCCCCGCTTGGGCTTGGATCAGGACATCGGAGGAGCTCTTCAGGACGGATCGGTGAACCTGGTATGGTGAAGACAAGGTAGGAAGATCTTCAGGGGCTTAGTGTTAGGTTTATTTAAGGGGGGTTTGGGTTAGATTAGGGGTATGTGGGTGGTGGGTTGTAATGTTGGGGGGGGGGGGGTATTGTATTTATTCTTTTACAGGCAAAAGAGCTGAAATTCTTGGGGCATGCCCCGCAAAGGGCCCTGTTCAGGGCTGGTAAGGTAAAAGAGCTTGTAACTTTTTTAATTTAGAATAGGGTAGGGAATTTTTTATTTTGGGGGGCTTTGTTATTTTATTAGGGGGCTTAGAGTAGGTGTAATTAGTTTAAAATTGTTGTAATATTTTTATTATGTTTGTAAATATTTTTTTATTTTCTGTAACTTAGATCTTTTTTATTTTTTGTATTTTAGCTAGTTTATTTAATTGTATTTATTTGTAGGAATTGTATTTAATTAATTTATTGATAGTGTAGTGTTAGGTTACTTGTAGGTAATTGTAGGTAGTTTATTTAATTATTTTATTGATAGGGTAGTGTTAGGTTTAATTATATCTTAGGTTAGGACTTATTTTACAGGTAATTTTGTTATTATTTTAACTAGGTAACTATTAAATAGTTCTTAACTATTTAATAGCTATTGTACCTGGTTAAAATAATTACAAAGTTACCTGTAAAATAAATATTAATCCTAAAATAGCTATAATATAATTATAATTTATATTGTAGCTATATTAGGATGTATTTTACAGGTAAGTATTTAGCTTTAAATAGGAATCATTTATTTAATAAGAGTTAATTTATTTCGTTAGATAAAAATTATATTTAACTTAGGGGGGTGTTAGTGTTAGGGTTAGACTTAGCTTTAGGGGTTAATACATTTATTAGAATAGCGGTGAGCTCCGGTCGGCAGATTAGGGGTTAATAATTGAAGTTAGGTGTCGGCGATGTTAGGGAGGGCAGATTAGGGGTTAATACTATTTATGATAGGGTTAGTGAGGCGGATTAGGGGTTAATAACTTTATTATAGTATCCCGCAGGTCCGCTCGGCAGATTAGGGGTTAATAAGTGTAGGCAGGTGTCGGCGACGTTGAGGGGGGCAGATTAGGGGTTAATAAATATAATATAGGGGTCGGCGATGTTAGGGCAGCAGATTAGGGGTACATAGGGATAACGTAGGTTGCGGCGGTTTACGGAGCGGCAGATTAGGGGTTTAAAAAAATATGCAGGGGTCAGCGATAGCGGGGCGGCAGATTAGGGGTTAATAAGTGTAAGGTTAGGGGTGTTTAGACTCGGGGTACATGTTAGAGTGTTAGGTGCAGACGTAGGAAGTGTTTCCCCATAGGAAACAATGGGGCTGCGTTAGGAGCTGAACGCTGCTTTTTTGCAGGTGTTAGGTTTTTTTTCAGCTCAAACAGCCCCATTGTTTCCTATGGGAGAATCGTGCACGAGCACGTTTTTGAGGCCGGCCGCGTCCGTAAGCAACTCTGGTATCGAGAGTTGCATTTGCGGTAAAAATGCTCTACGCTCCTTTTTGGAGCCTAACGCAGCATTTGATTAAACTCTCGATACCAGAGTTAAATTTATGGTGCGGCCAGAAAAAAGCCTGCGGAGCGTTAGCAGCCCTTTTACCGCCGAACTCCAAATCTAGGCCTTAGTTTGCAATTTGGATCATGTCCTACACACCCTTGTCTCAATATATTTACCCAACTCCCACCAACCCGTGTATCTTAGGACAATTTTATGGATAGTAGACCAATACAGACAGGGTAGGGTTCCTTTGGCAGGAGATTTCAATATAATCTGGGACACTAAAATGGATCGTAAAACTCTGATCCCAAATAAAGTAAACCCCCAACTGAGCCTTCTTTCCACACGGTTCAAGACTCTTATGTCAGAATTTTGTTATTTTGATATATGGAGGTCGCTGCTTGCGACAGACAGGGATTGTACCCATTTTCCCACGCACACAAAACCTATTCTAGGTTAGACCACATATTCTGTTCGGCAGAGACACTAGACTCAGAATCTCATGCTAGCATATCCCTCTGCTCAGGGTCAAACCATGATCCAGTTCTTGCTGACTTGCGGCCTAATGACCACCACTCGAATAAAGGCAAGTGGTCTTTACCGCGCAACATTCTATCAGATATTCCCTTTAGGGAAGAATTACGCAGGGATATAATTGAACTCATTCAACATAATGACAATAGACAAACCGCAGACGACACCCTCTGGGGGGCTATTAAAGCTGTAATTAGGGGATACAATATTCGTAAGCAAGCCCGTCTTAAAAAACTAGCGGGACTCACCCTTGCTCAGGCCCACAGTAAACTTAGATTGTTGGAAACCGCTAATTGAGCCAACATCTCAGGTGACATGCTAGCACAGATTTCTGCCATTCGGGCACACATTAACCACTTAGAATTGCATCGCACCCAGGAAAATCTCACAAAACTTAAACAGTTATTTTACCATAAAGGCAACAGAGCAGACACTATGTTTGCCAACAAATTGCGTCATCGTAATAATTCGGCCCAAATCCATCAAATCCAATACAATAACAAGGCGATCAGACTACCCTCATTGATAGGGGAATGCTTTGCAGATTATTACTCTAAACTGTATAATATTGAAAAGAATGAAAATAAATGTCCTGCCCAACACAACACATTAGACAATTTCTTAGCTCTCTAAACCTCCTGACACTTACGGCAGAACAACAAGACTCATTGACTAGCCTATTCACTCTGCCTGAACTTAAACAAGTAATCAAGCATTTGAAACCCTTTAAGGCCCCCGGACCGGATGGATTCCCAGCACAATTTTATAAGACTTACTGCCAAGAACTGAAGCAGTTGCTTCTCATGTTTTTTGGTTTAGCGAGACAGGAAGGAAGCTTTAGACAAGAATTTTTGGAAGCTAGCATTGTCATGATCCCCAAGCCAAACAAAGACCCCACATTGTGCTCCAACTACAGGCCCATTTAATTGATTAATGTAGACATCAAAATATACTCAAAATTGTTGGCCAATGGTATTTGTAAACTTTTACCCAGCTTAATCAGTTCAGACCAGGTGGGATTCATATAAAATCGGGAGATCCCAGATAACACAAAGAGTCTTATTAATGTTGTATGTGAGTCGACGAGAATGAATAAGCCTTTCTCGGTCATCTCTTTGGATGCCGAGAAGGCCTTTGATCGGGTCAGATGGGCTTATCTTTGGGAAATGCTGAGAGCCTTCAAATTTCCCTCTGACACGCGTCTTGCGGTTCAAGCCTTATATTCCAGTCCGATGGCTGTGGTCAGGGGTTTGGGATTCCAATCCGCTCCATCCTCAATCTCTAATGGTACGAGGCAGGGATGCCCATTCTCCCCATTATTGTTTGCCCTAGCTATCGAGCCTCTAGCAGAAAAAATACGCTCTGATGAGGTTCTGAAGGGAATTATCCGGATCTAAACATAAAATTGCACTATTTGCGGATGATGTCACTGTGTTTTCTGCAGACCCGGCCGGTACAATCCCTAGACTCATGGAGATCTTGGAAGCCTTTGGCGCCCTCTCCTTCTACAAACTTAATGTTCCCAAAACAGAGATATATTGGTGGGTATATCCCCAAAATTACATCCTTGATCTGCAAAATAAATTCAGCTTCAAATGGTCAAACACGCAGGTCACTCACCTTGGAGTAAAGATCTCTAATAGTATAGGGCAGATGGTCAAAGATAACTACCTCCCTTTATTGGCAGACCTACGTACTCTTAAAAATGAATGGGACATAAGTCTATATCTTGGATGGGCCACCTAGCTTCTCTCAAAATGTCTTTCCGTCCTAGGCTTACTTACCTTTTTAGGTGTCTCCCAATTAGAATACCTACTCACCTCTTGCTACAATTTCAAAGTGAATGTACAAAGTTTATATGGCAAGGAAAGTCACCCAGAGTTGCTCATAGAACCCTACAATTTCCTATCCCCCTTGGAGGGTTGGCCTCCCCATCCATTGTCAAATACTATGAGGGGGCTATGCTTACACATATATCCCAATGGGGTGTACTTCAAGCACAAGATAGATGGAGGGATATCGAACAAGCTTCGTTACCATCTAACATTTTCCTTAAAGATCTAGTCTGGACCCCAGCTCATAGTCGCAGAACTTTAGGCATATCCAACCCTGTAATACTTGAATGCTTATCTGTCTGGGATAAGATTTGACACCGTAGGTTGATTGCGCCTCACCCCTCCCCGGTTACATCTGTCCCGGGCCTCCTCACAGGCCTAGCGGAAACAAACCCTAATACGTGGGCTTGAATAGGAGTTAAACAAGTTTCAGACTTTTGGTCAGGGTCCAGCCGAGACGGCTATATCTCATTAGCCCAGACTGAGTCTGGCATAAGCATTCCGTCCTACCTTCATTTTGAACTTACTAGAATTAAGAGCTTCCTCTCCAGCTGGGGATTCCTCCCCAATACTAGACGCCCGCTAACCCCATGGGAGTCCACCTGGCATGGGGGACATAGACTGATTAAGCCCCTGTCGAGATATTATGGTTTACTTGACAGTACTATACCACCTGACCCGGCACCGCATTTACTTAGGTGGAATACTCTACTTCACACCCATATTCCTGTAAACGCCTGGCAAAGGTAAATCACGCTAACTAAAAAACCATTACACTGCATAACAATATTCGAAACCTATTACAAATTCATATCCCACTGGTATTTGGTTCTCACTGGATTATCTAAAATATTTCCGCAGACCTCCCCTCTATGTTGGAGGTAGTGTGGCCTTCCTGGTGATATGCTCCACACGTGGTGGGAGTGCCCAAAAATCAAACCCCTATGAAACCTGGGCTTCCGCCCAGCTACGGCGCTCCTTCACCTAAATATACATACCCTCCCTTAAAACACCAGAAGATATTATGAATATACCTCTTGTCCTCTATCAAAACTAATATTGCTAGGTCTTGGAAGAAAGAGCTTCCCCCATGATGGACTGAGATCCTAAACACTATGGCCTATTTGTACACAATGGAAAAAGACATATACTACAGCTTAGATAAAGTTTACTTATTTGAAATGGCCTGGGCTGACTGGAAGGACAAGCATGACAGTTTATGGAAATCATTGCCCAAGACATAAGAAGTACCGCTCCAGACTAAGTTAAGATGACTAACTGATAAGTCCCCCATCCTCCCCTCCCTTTCCTTTATTCCTCCCCTTTTCCCCCCTCCACTTGTGACTACACTGTAATGTATCGACTATATCCTTGTTTTCAAACATAACTGTTTATTACCCATTCAATTGATGTTCCCACCCCTCAGTTAGAGGGAATGTTGAATAAATATTATAATTTTAATGGAACTGGATATCAGACCTGTGCACCTGCACGCTGAATATGAGTCAATATGTGTAGGGGTCCTGCGAGTCCCCAAATGTTATCTGTAATGTTTAAACCAAATAAAAATTTAAATTAAAAAAATAAAATAAAATAAAAAATATAACCCCCCAAAAATACCCCCCCCAATCTAAGAATAAACTACCAATAACCCTTTAAAGGCCCTTTTGTAGGGCATTGCCCTAAGTTTACATCTTGTTTAAGAAGTAAACATACTAAGACCCCTTAACAGTAAAACTCCCCACCCACCAAACCCCCTAAAGTAAAAACACTAAAAAACCTAAACTATCCATTGCCCTGAAAAGAGCATTTGTATGGACATTGCCCTTAAAAGGGCATTCGGCTCTTATGCTGCCCATCCCAAATCTAAAAAAAAATATTTAAAAAAAAAAACAAAACTATTTAACACTAAAGCCCCAAATAGATACTCATGGGTCCTGAAGTCTGGTGGAAAAGGTCCTCTTCCAGTCTTCTTCCAAGCGGCCGACATCTTCTTTCAAGCGGGGACTTCTTCTTTCTTCATCCAGGACAGCAGAACTGAAGACTGGCGACGGCGGAGCCATGGAGCGTGGAGGATCCTCTTCTTCTGATCGCCGTCACACACTGAATAGTGAATTCAAGGTACGCGATTAAAGATTGCGTCCCTTGAATTCCTATTGACTAATTTTATTCTTCAAATTTAAATCAGCAAATAGGATGAGAGTTACTGAAATCCTATTTGCTGGTTTTGCATTTTGTTCATGGCAATGGATAGTTTAGGTTGTTTAGTGTTAGGTTTTTTATTTTGGGGGGTTTGGTGGGTGGGGGGGTTACTGTTAGGGGTATTAGTATGTTTAATTCTTAAAAGAGCTGTTAAACATAGGGCAATGCCCTACAAAAGGCCCTTTTAAGGGCTATTTGTAGTTTATTCTTAGGTTAGGGGGTGTTTTAATCTGGGGGGGGGGGTATTTTCATAGGGATTAGGTTTAATTTTTTTAAACTTTGGTAATTTTGTTTTTTTATTTTCTGTAATATTAGATTTTTTTATTTTCTGTAATTTTAGCTTAATTTAAACTTAGGTTAATTTTTTTAATTTTTGAGGTGTTAGACAGGTGTATTTTAAAAAAAAATGTTTTTGTTGTTTTTTTTTTCATTAGGGATGGGCAGCAAAAGAGCTGAATGCCCTTTTAAAGGCAATGTCCATACAAATGCCCTTTTCAGGGTAATGGATACTTTAGGTTTTTTAGTATTAGTTTTATTTATTTGGGAGGGGGAGGGCTTTTTTATTTTTATAGGGATTAGGTTTTATTTTTGGGGGGTTTTAGACAGGGTTTTTTATTTTTTGGGGGGGCTTATTTTTTAGATTAGGGATGGGCAGCAAAAGAGCTGAATGCCCTTTTAAAGGGCCCATACAAATGCCCTTTTCAGGTCAATGGATACTTTAGCTTTTTTAGTATTAGGTTTATTTATTTTGGGGGGTTTGGTGGTTGGTGGGTTTTACTGTTAGGGGGACTTAAAATTTTTGGTAACTGCAAAAGAGCTATTTCACTTAGGGCAATGCCCTATAAAAAGCCATTTTAATGGATATTGGTAGTTTAGCATCAGATTAGGGGGTGGTTTTTATTTTGGGGGCTTTTTTATTTTTCATAGGGATTAGGTTTTATTTTGGGGGGTTTTAGACAGGGTTTTTTTATTTTGTGGGGGGAATTATTTTTTAGATTAGGGATGTGCAGCAAAAGAGCTGAATGCCCTTTTAAGGGGCCCATGCAAATGCCCTTTTCAGGTCAATGGATAGTTTAGGTTTTTTAGTATTAGGTCAATTTATTTTGGGGGGGGGGTGGTGGTTGGTGGGTTTTACTGTTAGGGGGGACTTAGAATTTTTGGTAACTGCAAAAGAGCTGTTTAACTTAGGGCAATGCCCTACAAAAAGATAATTTGTCTATTTTTTTCTGTAGTTCTATTTTTTTTTTTTTTTTTCTAACAACACATAGACTGTCCTCTGGGCAGGGTTACCAACTAGTAAAATAATAATAGCATGCCCCTAATATTGCCCATTAAGGGCAATATGGTTTTACAATACACTACCTATTAAAAAATGCCTCTTCCAAATCTTAAAAATTAGAAAGTGTGGTCTTTTTATGGGGGAGTGTAAGGGCTGTAAAAGTGCCCACTCACCTCAGCAAACACTGCATGGGTGTGCAGTTGGGACAAGAAAAAATTAGAGGGGGGAGGGATGTGACACTAAAATCATAAAAATAAGTTTTTGTTTTTTTATGCCTGTAAAGTGTATTACAGTTCACCAGAATAGCAATGAATTGGAGCCGTTTGCAGCTAAGTAGATGAAAACAAGCAAACACATGTTTATGCAATATTCATATTTAATAAAGTGTTATACTGTGTATTTACTATAAATATTTCACATTTCAATGTTCTGCATATAGTTCTGTACATAGCAGAATATGTTCTAAGTATTTATAATTAGATATTCCAATTTATATCTTTATATATATATATATATATATATATATATATATATATATATATATATATATATATATATATCTATATATATACAGTTGCAAGAAAAAGTATGTGAACCTTTTGGAATGATATGGATTTCTGCACCAAATTGGTCATAAAATGTGTTCTGATCATCATCTAAGTCACAACAATAGACCAATCACAGTCTGCCTTAAACTAATAACACACAAAGAATGAAATGTTGCCATGTTTTTATTGAACACACCATGTAAACATTCACAGTGCAGGTCGGAAAAAGTATGTGAAACCCTTGGATTTAATACTGGTTGAACCTCCTTTGGCAGCAATAACTTCAACCAAATGTTTCCTGTAGTTGCAGATCAGACATGCACAACGGTCAGGAGTAATTCTTGACCATTCCTCTTTACCAGAACTGTTTTCAGTTCAGCAATATTCTTGGGATGTCTGGTGTGAATCGCTTTCTTGAGGTCTGCCACAGTATCTCAATAGGTTGAGGTCAGGACTCTGGACTGGGCCGCTTCAGAAGGCATATTTTCTTCTTCTGTTTAAGCCATTCTGTTGTTGATTTACTTCTATGCATTGGGTCATTGTCCTGTTGCAACATCCATCTTCTGTTGAGCTTCAGCTGGTAGACAGATGGCCTATGTTCTCCTGCCAAAATGTCTTGATAAACTTGGGGATTCATTTTCCTTCGATGATAGCAATCCGTCCAGGCCCTGGTGCAGCAAAGCAGCCCCAAACCATGATGCCCCCACCACCATACTTCACAGTTGGGATGAGGTTTTGATGTTGGTTTGCTGTGCCTCTTTTTCACCACACATAGTGTTGTGTGTTTCTTCCAAACAACTCAACTTTGGTTTCATCTGTCCCACAGAATATTTTGCCAGTACTGCTGTTGGAACATCCAGGTGCTCTTGTGCAAACTGTAAACGTGTAGCAATGTTTTGTTTGGACAGCAGTGGCTTCCTCTGTGGTATCCTCCCATGAAATCAATTCTTGTTTAGTGTTTTACGTATTGTGGATTTGCTAACAGGGATGTTAGCATTTGCCAGTGACTTTTGTAAGTCTTTAGCTGACACTCTAGAAATCTTCTTCACCTCATTGAGCAGTCTGCACTGTGCTCTTGCAGTCATCTTTACAGGACGGACACTTCTAGGGAGAGTAGCAGCAGTGCTGAACTTTCTCCATTTATAGACAATTTGTCTTACCGTGGACTGATGAACAGCAAGGCTTTTGGAGATACTTTTATAACCCTTTCCAGCTTTATGCCAGTCAACAATTCTTAATTGCAGGTCTTCTGAGAGCTCTTTTGTGCGAGGCATCATTCACATCAGGCAATGCTTCTTGTGAAAAGCAAACCCAGAACTGGTGTGTGTTTTTTATAGGGCAGGGCAGCTGTAACCAACACCTCCAATCTCATCACATTGATTGGACTCCAGTTGGCTGACATCTCACTCCAATTAGCTCTTGGAGATGTCATTAGTCTAGGGGTTCACATACTTTTTCCACCTGCACTGTGAATGTTTACATGGTGTGTTCAATAAAAACATGGCAACATTTCATTCTTTGTGTGTTATTAGTTTTAAGCAGACTGTGATTGTCTATTGTTGTGACTTAGATGATGATCAGATCACATTTTATGACCAATTTGTGCAGAAATCCATATAATTCCAAAGGGGTTCACATACTTTTTCTTGCAACTGTATATATATATATATAGTATATATATATATATATATATTATATTATATATATAGGTTTTATAGTATCTATCTATCTATCTATCTATCTATCTATCTATTTTTGTAAATATTTTATTATACCTTTTCATGTGACAACACTGAAGGAATGATACTTTGCTACAATGTAAAGTAGTGAGTGCACAGCCTGTATAACAGTGTAAATTTGCTGTCCACTCAAAATAACTCAACACACAGCCATTAATGTCTAAACCATTGGCAACAAAAGTGAGTACACCCCTCAAGTGGAAATGTCCAAATTGGGCCCAATCATCCATTTTTCCTCACCGGTGTCATTTGACTCATTAGTGTTACAATGTCTCAGGTTTGAATTGGGAGCAGGTGTGTTAAATTTGGTGTTATTGCTCTCACAGTCTCTCATACTGGTCACTGGAAGTTCAACATGGCACCTCATGGCAAATAACTCTCTGAGGATCTAAAAAAAGGAATTGTTGCACTACATAAAGATGGCCTAAGCTATAAAAAAGAATGCAAAGACCCTGAAACTGAGCTGCAGCATGGTGGGCAAGACCATACAGTGGTTTCACAGGACAGGTTCCACTCAGAACAGGCCTTGCCATGGTTGACCAAGGAAGTTGAGTGCATGTGCTCTGCATCATATCCAGAGGTTATCTTTGGCAAATAGACATATGAGTGCTGCCAGAATTGCTGCAGAGGTTGAAGATTTGAGGGGGGGTCAGAATGTCAGTGCTCAGACCATACGCCGCACACTGCATCAAATTGATCTGCATGGCTGTCGTCCCAGAAGGAAGCCTCTTCTAAAGATGATGCACAAGAAAGCCTGCAAAAAGTTTGCTGAATACAAGCGGACTTAGGACATGGATTACTGGAACCGTGTCCTGTGGTCCGATGAGACCAAGATAAACTTTTTGCTTCAGATGGTGTCAAGCGTGTGGCGGCAACCAGGTGAGGAGTACAATGACAAGCGTGTCTTGCCTAAAGTCAAGCATGGTGGTGGGATTGTCATAGTCTGGGCCTGCATGAGTGCTGCCGGCACTGGGGAGCTACAGTTCATTGAGGGAACCATGACTGCCAAAATGTACTGTGATATACTGAAGCAGAGCATGATCCCCTACCTTCGGAGACTGGGCTGCAGGGCAGTATTCCAACATAAGATAGACCCCAAACACAACTCCAAGACAGCCACTGCCTTGCTAACGAAGCTTAGGGTAAAGTTGAAGGACTGGCCAAGCATGTCTACAGAACTAAACCCTATTGAGCATTAGTGGGGCATCCTCAAATGGAAGGGGGGGGGAGCGCAAAGTCTCTAACATCCACCAGCTCTGTGATGTCATCATGGAGGAGTGGAAGAGGACTCCAGTGGTAACCTGTGAAGCTCTGGTGAACTCCATGCCCAGGAGAGTTAAGGCAGTGCTGTAAAAATAATGGTGGGCCACACAAGATATTGACACTTTGGGCCCAATTTGGACATTTCCACTTAGGGGTGTACTCACTTTTGTTGCCAACGGTTTAGACCTTAATGGCTGAGTTATTTTGAGGGGACAGCAAATTTACACTGTTATACAGGCTGTACACTCACTACTTTACATTGTAGCAAAGTGTCATTTCTTCAGTGTTGTCACATAAAAAGATATAATAAAATATTTCCAAAAATGTAAGGGGTGTACTAATTTTTATGAGATACTCTCTCTCTCTCTCTCCTCTCTCTCATCTCTCTCTCTCCCTCTCTCTCTCTCTCTCTCTTTCTCTCTCTCTCTCTCTCTCTCTCTCTCTCTCTCTCTCTATATATATATATATATATATACATATATACATATATATATTTTTATGTATAAATAGAACATATTCTTCTATGTGAAGAACATTAGAATGTGAAATATTCATATTAAAATGTCGGATTAACGCACATGAGAATATGCGATCGGGTTTGCATATGAGTTGGGTGTTAGGTTTTTTCCACTTTTTTTTCTTCATTGACCTTAATAGAATGCTCACGCGTTCTAAGTTTAGCATTTTGCAGTCGTTGGTTTAGAGCACCAGTGAAAACAGTTTACTTTTTACTCTTATTATGGGCACAACCTGCAAGTGCAAATATTTTAGCTCAGCAGTTAACGCTCATGCGGGAGCATTAAATAGTGATCCACTCATAATCTGGCCCTTAGTGATTAATGTTCCTTTAACTTCATAACTCATTTACAAACTGTCATAAAATATTTTCTGTAAAATGCATTATATAAAATGTTTGTAATTTTAAAGGTGCAAATGCAATGTTTTACAATTTTTTTATAACAAACTTGCAATTACATTCTTTAAATCAAAATAAATACAACATATAACTTTCTATTATGTAGTAATTAACCATTAGATAAATTAAGATTTCTAGTAAAAAACAAAACAATACTCTGAAATGGCACTGCAACATTTAAAGATTCTTATAAATGATCAATTATTATAATAAAATTTTAGAGCAAAGTAAAGGAGCTAAGTAAAAGTAAAGATTAAATGCATCGTGTGATTCATATTGTATTTGATTTTTGTGTTAAACAAATGATAAATTGACGCAATAGTTCTATTGACGATTTAACGTTATCAACAGAACGCTGATCTTTGTGGCTTAATTGACACAAGCGCTTTAAGGGGCCGATTTATTATCGTGCAAGCAGACATGTCGGGATTTATCAATGTACAAGCAGTTCTTGTGAAGTGCTTTTGCAATGCCGCCCCCTACAGATTCGCGGCCAATCAGCAGGGAGTGTCAATCAGCCCGATCGTATAGGAACGGGCGATTAAAGACCGCAGCCTCAGAAGAAGCAGATCAGTTGAGAAGGCTTGCGCGGAAACAGGGGCATCAAGCTCCTTTTGGAGCTCGATAATTTGGCCCCTAAGCCTTATTTTGTTATAAAATTAAAAATCGCTGCAGCGAGGTTCAGCAGAATTATTGAAACTGCTGATTGTCTAAATGTTGAAGCTTTGATAAATGTGGCCCATAGAGTTAATAACAATCCTTTATTATAGCATTACATTTTAAACAACTATCAAATTTACTTCCATTAACAAAAATACTTTTTTATTTCAACTTTTTGAGTCACCAATTTCTAGTGAGCATGTGCTAGAATTAGCAGAATATATGTATATGCATTTGTGATTGGCTGATGGCTGTCACGTGACACAGGAGGAGTGAAAATAGACATAACTTTGAAATTTGTCAGAAAAAAATCTACTATTCATTTGAGGTTCAGACTAAGGCCTCTAGTTATTAAAGTCTGGCGGACCTGATCCGACAGTGAGGATCATTTCCGCCAGACCTCGCTGAATACGGAGAGCAATACGCTCTCCGTATTCAGCATTTCACCAGCAGCTCACAAGAGCTGCTGGTGCAACGCCGCCCCCTGCAGACTCGCGGCCAATGGGCCGACAGCAGGGAGGTGTCAATCAACGCGATCGTACTTGATCGGGTTGAATTCCGGCGAATTCTGTCTGCCTGCTCAGAGCAAGCGGACAGGTTATAGAGCAGCGGTCTTTGTGACCGCTGCTTCATAACTGCTGTTTCTGGCGAGCCTGCAGGCTCGCCAGAAACACGAGACATCAAGCTCCATTTGGAGCTTGATATATATGCCCCTAAGTGCTAGTGCATTGTCTTTTTATCATGTATATGTTGATTATGCAAATCTATTGTATTTACTGATCCTTTAAAGGGACTTGAAACCTAAAATGTTTGACTTTCATGAGTATGATAGAGCATACAATGTTAAACATCTTGTCAATATACTTCTATAATCAAATATTATTTTTTCTTTTAGTATCCTTTGTTAAAAAGCAGCAATGTTCTATTGGGAGCCAACTTAACACATCAGTTAAAGGGACAGTTTACTCTCAAAATGTTCCCAGCTTTAATTTGTTCCCAATGATCTACTGTACCTGCTGGAGTGTATTACATTGTTTACAAGTATTTCCATTACCCTTATATTGGCATTTTAAATAGTTTATTTAGCCTGTGGTATCCCCACTTATCCTGAAAGTTTTTGGCCTCAAGGCCAAGCTGTGTTAACACAGCCAGTAGAAAAAATTACACTCCCAGTGGGTTATAGAAGAGATAAGGTAAAAAATAATAATAATTGGAAACACATTAATGGAAAAACAATTTTATAGAATACTGTCCTGTTTAAGTCAGTGAGACGAGGCATATTTGTGCAGCCACCAATCAGAAGATACCTCCCAGAAGTGTTTTACTGCTCTTGAGCCTATCTAGGTATTCTTTATAATAAACAAGGTTAGTTTTTTTTTTAAATTGCATGTTCTATCTTAATCACAAAAAAAAATTTGGGTTTCATACTCCTTTAAGCATATGGTGAATTTTGTAAATAAAGCATTTGATCATTTTTCCAAAACAATTAGATAAGGGTTGATCACAACCTTTAAAAAAACTGTATATAATGATAATCAGCAGAAAACCACCAATAAATGGCCAGATTACTAATGGAGCACAAACGACTGCACACAAGCGATAAGGGGTTTATCACGGGTTTTTGTGCAGTCGTTTGGTTTGGTATTAGGAGTTGAAAGTAATCGTGATCCAGAGGCGTAACTAGAGACCTCAGGGCCCCGGTGCAAGAATTTAAAAAGGGACCCAATATTTACTACAATATCTGGTAAAGAAAAATTTGACTTTCCTCTAGATTGGCTTCCTAACTTCATACGCTGGCTATAACCATTAATATTTATTTTATTGTTATTATTAAATTCATAATTGTCCCAAATTTACAATCTTTGGATATTTGTTCAGAAGAAAATATTTGAGCCTAAAAACATAAAATGCTTCAAAGTTCTTTATTTAAACTGTAAACAGACTAAAAAAGAAATAGCACAGGAAGGATTAAAAGCGTATTTCTCTAGCTCTAGCGCACACTGAAACTTCACGACAATGACAACTTGCAGACACAACTTATATTCAACCATATTTAAGGGCTAAAAACACACAAAGCTTATGCACTGCAATATTTGTGTTGTTATATTGTGCTCACTATTTGTGATATTGTGCTGCTCACTATATTGTGTTCATTATTTGTTGTACTGTGGGCATGATTTCTTTAAAGGTGTACACAATGAAAAAAATAATAAAAAATAATTTTACAATAAAATCTTCCCAATTTTACAATTAAATATTTCAAAGACAATTGAGCAGCAGTCTAGAAAAATGTAAAATAAAAACAATTAGCCATTAAACAGAAATTTAGAGAGGCGCCACATTGTATTTTTTTTTTTCTGTGACATTACTGTCCCTCAGGCT
Organism: Bombina bombina; assembly: GCF_027579735.1. Taxonomy (NCBI): domain Eukaryota; kingdom Metazoa; phylum Chordata; class Amphibia; order Anura; family Bombinatoridae; genus Bombina; species Bombina bombina. The sequence continues at coordinate 146,934,561 of NC_069501.1, read as the reverse complement.
GTGCTGCTATTTGTTTATAATTGTTTTGTTTTCTTGGTTATGGACATTAAATCATTTTTAAAAAGTCACTTTAAAACTAAAATACTATTCAAATGCAGTAACTTTATTTATAGTAGGTAAATGAATCATAAAATTGACCGTGGCCGCCTGATCACACTGACGCAGACTGTACTCTGTGTAATACTGCCTTGCCAAGCTCCATGACGTGCTCCAACACCACGGCCACGGCTGTGAAGTCCAGTAGTACTGAGGCAGAGCTAATTTCCAATCTGTTTCACGGCTTTTCTATTGTATATCGATTAGGTCCCGGTAATAGCACCAGTTGCTATAGTAACTGGACGCCTTCCTCTGTAACTCCACCCCTCTTCCGCTTCCCAGTGGAAAGGTCCTTATTGATCCTCAATGAATTTGTTGATGGCACATACCAAATAGCAATTTCAATAGGGTGGGCACTGAACAGCACTTAGATTTCACGTAATTATCCAGCAGGTTAAGTCAGATAGGTAGTGGCAATGTTACCATTCCTCCTCCTGCCAAAGCTAGAAGATAGGTACACAATGGCTGATCTATACGATGTCTCAGGTCACTTATCTCCCAGCCTGCCAGTCTCAGGTGAGGTTTGTTTCCCTGCTGAGCTGACTACAAGACCAACCGGAGCACCCCCTTCAAGAGCAGTTGCTGCAGTACTGCTTGCCTGAGTTTCCTCCCTCAGCCCGCTGGCTGTTTCTTCCCTCTCTCATTCTTTCTACACGACTGCGTGCATTAGATGCTGGGACTGGGAGGGACTCACTCTGGGAGGAAGTTGTAAGTGTCAGCCCGTCAGGGGGGGGAACTGCAGCACCAAGCGGGAGTTTGCACGCAGTGTCACATGAGGCCCCTGTTCCTCCCATCCCCAGCAGGATCATTCAGATACATATTACATAGCTGTTGCATCTGCTGGGCGGTGCACCCCCCCAGAGTAGCAGACCTCCAGTCCTGATCCCATTTGCAACCATTGGGGCCATGTAAGTTCCGCCCCTGTCGTGATCACTTGAGCTTAATCACGATTTTTGCTAGATTAATTATTGCGTCTTCAGAGCTCTGGTTAACTGCTTCACGAAACAAAAAAGTCTCACAAAACACATAAAAACAGCATTTAAAAGTACACTCATAATATCACCATCTAATAAACTTATTAAAAATAATACTGAACACAAAAAATATAAGGGCTCAAATATATGAGATCTCAGGTGTTAGACAAAAAAAGGCAGGCAAAGGGCTTTAACATAGACATATATACATATACATGTCTAAAGATGTATTTGTGTGTACATATATATATATATATATATATATATGTGTGTGTGTGTGTGTGTGTGTGTGTGCAAATGTATGTATTTATATGTAGTTACAGACATATACACATATAAAGACATGAACACATACTGTATGTACACACATAAGACATATATTTAAGTACATCGGAGCCCATTGCAGTTAAGTAGAGGGAAAACATATAAAAACATATTTATGTAATATTCCTATTTAATAAAGTGTTATAGTGTGTATTTATTGCATATATATATACCTATTAATAATCATAATAAATATAAAAAATAAATATATAATTGTGCAGAAAACATCACAAATATTTATTTATGCAAAGAGCATTGAAATGTTAAATATTCATATTTTCATGTCGGGTCAGTGCACCTGAGAATATGCGATTAGGTTTGTGCATGAGTAGGGTTTTTTTCCACTTCTTTTGCTCCATTGACTGCTATGGGGACTACTTGAACGCGCATGATTTATTGTAATCCTGGCTTTTTGTGATCATCGGGTTTAGCGCACGAGCAAGAACTGTTTACTTTAAACTCATAATACGAGTGCAACCTGACGCGGCCAAAATAACTTACTTCTAGCTCAATTATCGCTCAAACGGGCGCGTTAATCAGCGCTCCACTTTTAATCTGGCCCAAATTCTATTGAAAGTTTTGTAGATATCTAATTTCTCTAAAGAATTGTGATTTACCTCATTTACTTTTATCTGAATTATACAAAAAATAAAATATAAATAAATAAAATAAACCTTTTCTTAAATCATTGTTTTGCCTCTTATGTATTTATAATTATGAATATTTACTTTATGACAACTAGAACTTTTTATTGCAGTTAAACAACCAACATCTCAATTCTAAACATATTTAGCTTTGATTTCAAATAAACAAATGCTGTTTTTTTTCATACAAATCCAATTATAGAAGAGAATTGGGAAATAACTTAAAAAGGAAAGCAAATTAGTGGAATCGCTAAAAGAAGAGTGTTACAAAAAACCTAAACATCAGTAATGCCCAGAGTAATTATAGCAAGAGATGTTATATATGCTGATTGTTTAGGAACAAATGGAAAAACACTAAAACAACTAACCAATAATGTTTGTAACAATTTAGAATGAATTAAAAGGAAAGAATGTTAGTATTGTTCTTGTGCTGCTAAATCTAGTGGATAAGGTGAAATTGTTTTAAAAAAAGACAATGGTATGGACTATACATTGGTACTAGAGTTTATAGGATTTACCTTACTGACAATTCTTGGATTTAGATTGATGGAAGTCATCCATGATTAGTAAGGCTGACATTTTTAAAGGGACAGTAAATTTAAAATGTAATCTTTAGAAGGAAAGCAAATTAAAAATGCAATTGCTAATTAAACATCATGGCGTCAGTTACAACCTTGGCACTCTCACAAGCTATTTGCAAAAATGCTCCTGTGCTACTGAGCATGCCTGGAGAAAGACTCATTTGAAACCTGATTTCATCCACTATAAGTTTATTCTTCGCTCACACACTTCTGCCCTTCATTAAGCCAAGCAAACCTACTTCTCTTTTCTCATATATACTCTTTCCTCAAACCCTAAACAACTCTTCTCCAATGTCAACTCTCTTCTCAACCCACCTGCTCCACCCCCCACCCCCCATTCTGTCTTTAGTGTTCAAGACCTGGCAGACTACTTTTTAAACAAAACACGTACTATCCGAAGCAACACCCAAACACCAACCTGCAATCTTCCAACAACAGGCCTAGTTACTCCCTCTGCCACCCTCTGCATTTCCCATCCAGCCAATGAGAATGAAGTTTCTTCATTACTATCTTCCTCATGCCTCACTACCTGCCCGCTCTACCCTATCCCTTTCAATCTAATACTCTCCCTGTCTTCCACCCTCACTCCTGCTCTCACTCACATCTTTAACCTATTTCTCTACCGGTTCATTTCCATCTTCTTTCAAAGATGCCAAGGTCACTCCCATACTCCCTTGACCCTAATTCTCCTGAAAGCTACTGACCCATATCACTGCTTCCACTAAGATCAAAACTCCTTGAAAAACTAGTTTAGCATCACCTAACCCACTTCCTATCCACCAACTCTTTGCTTGACTCCTTGCAATCTGGATCCCGCCCCAAATACTCAACTGAGACTGCCCTTACCAAGGTTACGATCTTCTTTCTGCTAAAAGTAATAACCTCTACTCCATACTTATTTTACTTGACCTCTCAGCTGCCCTCAACACAGTTGACCACCCCCTTCTCCTACAGACCCTTAGCTCTTGTGGCCTCTGTGACACTGCTCTTTTTTGGATTCACTCTTATCTTTCTCACAGGTATTTTTCTGTGTCATTTGCTGGTGACTCCTCCTTTCCAGTGCCTTTCCAGTGCCTTTGTCTGTTTAAGTACCTCAAGGATCTGATCTGGGTCCTCTACTCTTCTCCAGTTTTACTTCTTCACTTAGTAAACTCATCAACAGTTAAGGCTTTAACTATCACCTCTATGCTGATGACACCAAGATCTACCTCTCCACCCCCGGTCTCTCTCCCTCTGTCCTTTCTCATTTCAGTGACTGCTTATCTGGTATCTCTTCCTACATGGCCTCTCACTACCTAAAGAATAAAATGTCCAAGTCTGAGCTCCTTCTCATCCTCCCTCAAGCTCTACACCCACTTCTGACTTTTCTATCCCTGTCAATGGCATCACCATTTCTCCATCACCCCAAGTCTGCTGCTTTGGAGTTACACTTGACTCAAATCTATCCTTCATCCGCCACATCCAATCACTTTTTTTATCCTGCCACAACCAATTATGCAATATTTACAAGATTCGCCCATTTCTGAGCGCTAACACCACAAAGCAAATTATCCACTCTCTTATTTCCCGACTTGAATACTGCAATAACCTACTTATGGCCTTCCTCTTTCCCGCCTCCCCCCTTCAATCCTTCCTAAATGCCTCTGCCAGGCTAATCCACCTTTCCCGTTGCTCTGTATCTGCTGCACCTCTCTGCGAGTCCCTTCATTGGCCCCCATTCACAGCAGAATCAAATTCAAAATTATCACCCTTACATACTAAGCTCTCACCAATGCTACTCACTCAATCCAACTACCTATCCTCTGTAATCAACAAGTATACTCCAACCCACCCACTAAGATCTAATAATGACCTGCTCCTTGCATCTTCGACTATCACCTCTTCCCATGCTAGACTGCAGGACTTCTGTTGTGCAGCATCTACCCTCTGGAACACTTTTCCTCATCTTGTCAGCCTTTCTACTAATCTTTCTTCTTTTTAATGCTTTCTGAAGACTTTTTTGTTCAGAGAAGCCTACCACCCAACTCAGTAATAAATTAACATTTCCCTCATCTAACTCTTCATTAACATCTTTCTCAATTTTGCAGTCCTCACCTGTTTCTCAACCTCCTACCCTTCTAGATTGTAAGTTCCCAAGGGAATAGGGTCCTCAATTATTCCTGTATATGTTTCTAAAATTTTGTCTTGTCTCTTACAAGTTTGATATCATTGTTTTGTTTAAATAAATTGTACCCAAGTTCGATACCATTGTTTTATTTAAATGAATTGTACCCATGTACAGTGCTGCGGAATATGTTGGCACTTCATAAATAAAGTATAATAATAATAACTTGTGTTACATGTATCTGTGCCTTTAATATTAATTTTGTGTCCTGTATGATTACATATTCTCCTTGAATGAGGTAATTGCACTGGGCACAATTATAGCATGGGAATGAACCGTTTTTCTGTAGTGGGTTGGACGGATGTGCAGAACCTACATCCGCCCTAACTTATCATCCCTAAGGTTTGGATTCCTTTTATATGAAAGAAGAGGGGGTCCTTAAAGCTATTCAATAATTGTGGATCATCTTTAAGTAGATGCCAATGTTTAAATATTATTTTTCTTAATTTTCCACTATGAAAGCCATATTGAGTAATAAACGGGACTGAGAACTTATTTTCCTTATTGGGTCGTTTCGATAATGGAGTTGATTTATCTATTGATTTCACCTTTTCCAGATTTTCTTTTAAAATGTTATCTGGGTATCCTCTAACTCTAAATTTGTCAACCATTTCATCCAATCTTTGTTGCATCTTAATGGGATAAAATACTATTCTCTTGGCCCTAAGGAGCTGACTGAAAGGTTAACTTTTTATCATTGCAGGGGGTGAAAAATATCAAAAGTTAACACACTTTAGTAAAGATGTCACGTATTAACTTATCATCTTTAATTGATACTAATGTATCTAAAAGACTTACACTGTTCGTGTCACATTCCATAGTAAACTGTAAATGTTGAGATATTTTATTCAGTCTAGATACAAACAAATTAAGGTTCTCCATATTACCAGTCCAAACAAAGAAGATATCCTCAATGTAACAATACCAGCCTAAAACATTGCTCTCGAAAAATTCATTAATAAAGATGATTTGTTTTTCAAACCTACCTACAAAGAGATTTGCATACGTTGGTGCAACATTGAGCCCATAGCGGTTTCTTTTGTCTGGATATAGAAGGTGTCCTGGAGCATGAAATAATTTTCATATAATATGATTTTTAACAGATCCTTAATTAATCTTTTTTCAGAAGGTGTATATAGACCAGCTTTTTCAATGTAATAGAACAGTGGTTCTCAACCTAAGTGACCTCAAGGCCCGGTAAGTTTTAGCCGGACCGGTCCAGGGCCCGGTAAGCATCGGGAGTGGGTTGCAGTAGGTTTGGAAGAAAAAAAAATATATATATATACACAGTCTCTTTCTCTCCTCCCTCTCTCTCTCTCCCCCCCTCTCTCTCTTTCGCTCTCCACCCCTCTCTTTCTCTCTCTCCTCTCTCTCTCCTCCCCTCTCTCTCTTTTTCTCTCTCTCCTCCCCTCTCTCTCTTTTTTTCTCTCTCTCCTCCCCTCTCTCTTTCTCTCTCTCCTCCCCCCTCTCTTTCTCTCTCTCTGTCTCTATCTATCTCCTCCCTCTCTCTCTCTCTCTCTCTCTCTCTCTCTCTCCTCCCTCTCTTTCTCTCTCTCCTCCCTCTCTTTCTTTCTTTCTCTCTCCTCCCTCACCCACTGACACCAATGAATTATAAAATTAACCCACTATAAACCATTTATATATATTATATATGGATCCCACAACAATGAATTATCATATAATTATAATATATATATATATATATATATATATATATAAAACAGTGGGTTAATTATATGATAATTCATTGGTGTCAGTGGGATCCATATATATATATATATAATATATATATATATATATATACATACATATATACACATATATATATATATATATATATACATATATATAATATATATATATATATATTATATATATATAGTTTACAGTGGGGTTAATATTTTATAATTCATTGGTGTCAGTAGGATCTATATAATAATATATATATATATATATATATATATATATATATGTACACACACAGTTTACAAATACACATTGGTGTCCAGTGGCCACCCTAAATATATACATTGGTGTCAGTGGCCGTAATTATGTAATTGGTGTCAGTGGGCTTACTTACTTAGGAGATGTGTAAAGGCGGGCCTGTCAGAGCGAGTGTCTGGAGGCAATGTCGGGTCACGGCCCACCAGCAGGGCCGTCGTGGCCCGGTAGTGGGCCGCGGCCCGGCTGTTGAGAAACACGGTAATAGAAAACACCCTCTATACCCAGATCATGAGGAATGGACGTATACAAATAAGCAATATCCATTGTTACTGAGATACTATTTGATGGTATATTTAAGTTTGAGATCTTATTTAGGAAGTCAGTAGTATCCTGAAGATAGGAATCTACTCCCCCTAATAGTGGTCTTATCAATTTATCAACAAATATTGCTATATGCTGGAAGATTGAATCTGTTCTTGCTACTATGGGGTGGCTGGGGGGGTCCATCAGAGTTTTATGGATCTTAGGTAAAATATATATCACTGGTATTATTGGATGCATATTATTTAAGAATTTGGATTGTTGTAAAGTAATTATATCCATCTCTAAAGTCTGATCTACACATTTCGATATCTTTTTTTAAAATTGTATTTGTTGGATCAAACTCTACGTTCTTATAATTCTCTTTATCTGATAATAGATGTGAAATCTTATCTCTATATTTATTCCTATCCATAATTACCAATGCTCCACCTTTATTAGCTGGTTATAAAGTTATAGCTTTATCCTGGTGAATATTTCCAATGAGAGCCTTTTCTGATACAGAAAGATAATATTTATGCCTATATTTGAATGTTCTGCAACATTTTTCAAAATCCTTCTTGACCAAAGTGAAATATGCCTCAACACTGGAGTTTGTAGGTGGTGGATTAAATGTACTTTTTGGTCTAATCTCTCTCACATGATGTTGGAACTGTGAATATTCATCTCCAATCCTATCCTTCTGAGAGGGATTATTAATAAAGAAACTCTTTAACCTTAATTGTCTATAGAATCTTTGCAAATCACATTCGGTCTCAAAAAAAATTGGTCCCATTAATGGGACAAAGGACAAACCCTTTTAGAAATTTTTTAACACTGATCCATCAAGGATCTTACCGGAAATATTGACGACTAGATAATTTTCAATATGTATCTCCTGTTCTGTCGTGTTGTCATGTGGTAGCCTATATTTCCTATGTTTCCTACGCCCTCATCTTGGCCTCTTCTCCATGTACCTCTGGTACCTCTGCCTCTGATGGAAAAAGACTGTGTGGAGTCACACATGTCGCTGCCTGAGGATAATTCCCCCAATAATTTACCTAATTTTGGTGTTCTCCTATTTTCTCTTCTAAAGGGTACAAAGTCATGGTTACACCATTTTTACACTTTATTGTTTTGGTAATCTGTTAGGTCTCTCTGAGATTTTTTATATTTCTTACCTTCCAATTGTTTTTAAAAGTTAAATAGATCTTCCTCTAATTTAGTTTTCATGGTTTTATAATCAGTGTCAGATATTAAGGTTCTCATAGAAGTTTCTGATGTTTCAATTTCTAATTGTAATATAGGTTATTCCTTTTGTATATATTCAATAGTCAGTATCATGATATCATACGAACATTTGTTCAATATGCCCTCAAATTTATCATAGTATTCCGTATTGTCTCTAAACAAAGTGGGATGTAAGTGGCTTCCTAATCCCCTAGGGATTCTTTTTTGTCCGTAATATTCTGCTAAATTTACAGAATGTAGATCATACATTATTCTTTGTTTATTAATTTGTTCCAATGACACAGGTTTACTATCAACTTGTTCTGCATTAAAAAAAAAAATCTCTGTCACGTGTACACAAAGTAGCTTTTCTAGCAGCATCAAATTCTGAGTAAGCAAAGAGCTTTGGGCCCTCAATATTCTGCATTTGTAAAAATGCCATTTTAAATTTAAACAGTGTGCACGGCACTAAGTTGGCTCAAACAATAAATACTAAATAATAGAAGTGACAGCACTACCAATTATATGCAAGTATATGTAAACAGGTGCACAAGAGGTATTGCCAAATTACCACAATAAATAATCAAAAAATTATCAGCACTCCAATGAATATAACGTATATTTATTCATCACAATATTCTAAAGCAAGAAGTTAATGAAGCATGCCTGATATACTCTTCATTCACACAGACTATGCACACCAGAAGAAAATAATGTATTAAACCCTAGGTGTCCCTAGGGAAAAATGATGCTGTCAGTGTCACAAAAAAAGTGTTAGATCCCTTTAAGCATATATTGCAACTCAAACTTGTACAGGGAATTTTTTTTTATTGACATACGGTCACAATTGTATAGGGAAAAAGTAAATTTCTGACTTGCGGTCACACCAAACAGAACACATTAATAATAACAATGAGAAAAGATATAATGAAGTTGTTAGAGTAAAAAAGTATCTGGAGCAGATAAAAGAAAAGTAGGACGTGAGGACAAGAAAGTGTATAAAGTAAGAGAAAAATAATTTGATAAATAAGTAAACAAAAAAAAAAAAGATTAATGTATAAGAAAATTGGATATAATCGGCCTGATTTATAAAGCTTATTTGGTCTGCAATCTGCTACTGCAAGATAAGTCAATATGGCTAATCAATTTAAATGTCCATTTGATATGTAGTGAATTGGTTATTGTGGGGTTTTCAAATTCAAACCCATTTCAGTACCTTTTCAACCTCATTATAAGCCATTTATCTAATGATGTACAAATGCATTCCACCTATGTAAACGCCTGCTATACCTTGCAGTGAGACAATTAGACAATGGTATTTTCAATTAGTCTGAAATCTCATTTTGCCTCTTTCAAATAATATTTCTTGACTGTTAGTACAACCTTTGTTTAATGTTAAAGGACTTGAGCATGCTTAATTCAAATATAAATTAAACTGATATTTTTGTGTAAAGTAAAGATAATCATATAGCAGTTACTGCTTTTTCACAGGGAGAGGGAAAGACAATTGAAGTACAATGTAACACACTTTGGGGTGCATCATAATATTTTGGAAACGTTACCAAGCATTTTTGACCACAAAATTCCAAATTGATGGCCTCAATCACAATCTATTGGCTGCTGCTTTTTCTGGCTAAAAAGGGTTACTTTAAAATTTGACATGAGCCCAATGACACATTTTTGTCTCTTTCCCACACTTGCAAATGCGTTTTTTGGATCATCAATAAAGTTTTATTTCTTCTATAAAGCCAAAATGTTCTTGGTGATCACAATCTATTTTCAGGTCACTTTCAACCTTTTTTCGAGGACAGTTTTATTTTTTCCAATCAAACATACCAAGGCACTTCATACATTCTTGAAAGGTCATTTTGGACATCTTTAAAACTATTTCATGGTTATTTGGAAACAGTCTATTATCTTGCACATGTGCAAAACCCTCTGAAATGGCCACAGGAGACATTGGAGAGGTCTATTAACATACATGGTATTGATTCATTATAGCTTAATTTATCCTTATTGGAGAGGCTGTATGCAGTGGGAATTGCACACATTTACATATGTATGTATTGATATATATCACGGGCTCACTGTACAGTGACTGTGGATCTTTTACTTGGAATTGGATATTGCTGTTCCTGACACCCTGGCTCGTATCTTAAGAGGTGAGAGTGCAAATCCCTATGAACTTTCGTATATATATATATATTGTAGGTATGTTGAGTAAGTGATATTCCCCTACAGCTTAGCTTAGGGGATCTGCATAAAAATCCACTACATTATTATTATTATTATTATTAATATTATCAGGTATTTGTAGAGCGCTAACAGGTTCTGCAGCGTTATGAACATAGGTGGTATATAAAAACAATTATAGGGATCAAATGGGTAGAGGGTCCTGCCGAGAGTTGCACTGTTGTAGTCGGCTCTTATGAAGGTGGACTACAAACAGCTGAACTCATAGGCTTACATGCTATGTGGTTTAAGGGGATAGCAGTGGATATAGGAAGGTTTAGTGAAGGTTGTATGTGTCCCTGAATACTAGAGTCTTCAGGGAGCACTTGAAGCTTTTAAAACTAGGGGAGAGTCTTGTGGGATGAGGCAGAGAGTTCCATAAGATGGGAGCCAGTCAAATGGGTGTTTTAATTTTTATTTTCATACTTAATTGTAAGTCACACTCACACTAACATTATTGTCACTAACAGTACTGGCATCTTTTAAATCAGGTTTTAAAAGGGTATCACACAATTCATAGTATTCAGTTTCCTTCCACACTACTGGTAAATCATCTAAATGCTCTTTTTATGTTGTCAGGATGAGCTGATTGTGCACTATTTTTCTGTCACTATTATCTTTATTTTTCAACTTTGACAAGTATTGCTTTTTGACAATATTTAATTATATTGTTTGTTAAGCCATTCCCCACCTGGGTGCTAAGCTGGTTTTGAGCTTTTTGTTGCAGTTCACATTCACACACTTTTAGAAGTTGTTTTTGTGTGAATAACCTATACCAAAAATTTTTTTTTCAGTAGACTCTGCAGATTCAAAATATATCATTATTATATGTATATTTGTTATCATCTTTGAAAAATAAAGCAAAACATTAGAAAAAAGTGTATATTTTTACTCCTGACTCAATAATTAACTGTATGCAATTTTATTTTTGTAAACTCCATCATCAAAACCTGGGTGGATAAATATTTGTAGAAGATAACCTGTATAAAATAAGTAAAAATTGAGAACATTTCACTGTGTTTTTCTACTGTTTTATTGCCGGGATGTCAATTTAGTATATAATCAAAAACAACATTTTTAAATTTAATATTCTGTTACTGGCATTTAAACAGTTCTAGCCACCAGGGAAGTTAAGATATGGTAACTAAACTATACATTTTTAGAAACTACACTCATGGGTATATCAGATGAGGGTTTATTTCTATTTATATCTCAAAACTGGAGTATGTAGCAAATAAGCAAATATTGCACTTGTTTAAAAAAACAAAAGGTTTTTTTGAGCAAAATGCGCTGTTTAGGTATATATTGCTCACTCCAATATTGTGCTATAAATACATGTAGCCCCTTATTGGTGCACTAAGGGGTGTGGTTTCCATAAATGTGCACTTTATTTACTGTATCTTAACTTCCCAGGTGACTACAGCTGTCTAATTGCAGACATCACCCCTAAAAATTAAAAGACAATTATTTTAGACTTTGTTTAGGCTGTCATGTCTGCAATTAAACTGCTCTAGGCACATGGGAAGTTAAAAATAGTACATAAAGTACACATTTGTATAAAGCACCCCCCCCCCCCTTTGAAAATAAAATGAGGGGCTACATGTATTTCTAACACAAAAGTAGAGTGCATAAAAATTAACGGAATATGGTGCTTTGGTTAGAAAAAAAATTTTCTAAGTAAAGTGACATATTCAGATATTTCTTACGCACTCAGATTTTGCCCTATATATGCATGGACAAAGCTGCTGTCAGAATCTTCTCTAGCAGATCTAGCTTCATCCGAGAAGGAAACAAAGTCGGAGTTCATAAGGAACTCAGCTACTTCCTCGTCACTCATCAGATGCTCAAACATAATTATCTTTACAAAGTGAATAGACATTTTGAAAGAAATAATGCTGCTAGAAAATATATCATTTTTATTTTAAAAAATAAGCTTCTTTGCAGTAAAAATACAGGGGTTTTGAAAGACGGTAAGAGCTGTGCAAAGAGGGTGTTTTGAGCACCTTCCAAGTGCTCTTAAAGACTAATTATAAAAATATATACATATTTTTGTTTAATAAAAGCATCTCTCTAACATTGATTCATTTGTTATCACATGATCCAGGTGTTCATGTGATAACAAATATTATATTGGTATCCGTATAGTAAGAGAATGTCATTTTTCTTAGCTAGGTGAATACTCCGCTGGTTACCACAGTGATCATTTAGCTAATATACTTAAATTGATAAAAAAAAATTAAAAACAGGGACTAATTTATTTTAGGGAAATCTATTTTTTGGGTCTTTAGGCAATTTTGATCTTTATTTATGTGCCTTTAGAGACCCCCTTATCATTTTTTAAATAATTTTTAAATGTATTTATTCTTAACTTTTTTATTTTTTTTTACTACACTTTACTACACAATTGAAAGTAAATAAAGTTGTGTGATGACATCATCGCATCAATGCGTGATGATCTAATCACCCTGCGTGTGAAGCCCCAAGCCTGCTCTTCAATATAAGGGCAAGATCGGACAGACGGAGGGAGATGGGGGCCCTCAGGCCCCCCTCAAATTTAGTGAGTCCTAGCGATGCCATGTAGCTGTCTTTAGCACCTGAGGGTGAGACTTAGCGAAACTTAGCGACGGCATTATTCATGCCGTTGTTAGAACTCAAAGGGTTAAAGCACTGTTTACATTTAGACGTGATCTGAAAACAAGGTGGTATAGTCAAAAAAGTAAAGTTCAGTAGCGTGTAACGAACAATACTATACTAGAGGTATAATCGTGACACAATTATTCTATAAAATTACAAAAATCCCAGCCACTGAGTCTTAGAATCAAAAAAGTTTTATTCTTCAACAAAAGATATGATCAAAATTGATCTTTCAAAAAGCAATCATGAGTATCAAGGAAACATCAGGTGTGAGTTCACTCAAATCCACACATACCCCATCCACCAAACACATTCGTACTAACCCTCAGCAAATTAAAAAAAACATCAAAGAAAAAACAATCATCAGAAACAAAATTTGCAATGTCACTCCCAGGGCGTCCCCAGAGAGTGAATGTTACGACACCACCCACTCAGGACCTCAAAGGATCAAGAACCATTGCGAGTGTCCACTCAATCTCCAACTCTGTAGTATTATGTTAACTAAGAGTGTCTCATATTAATCGTGGCAACTCCCAAAACAAGAATGTCTCATTCGTTATAGAGCCTCCAGCTGTGACAATATGTATCTGTTTGAAACTATCAGCAATTTGTCTACTTGCCACTGTATAAAAGTGGTCACAGGAGATATGAAATATTATGGTATTTGTAATCCATCATAGTAAATGCTGGTAACGGCTGTAGTGACAAATCTTGTGATTGTTGAAATCTTTTGGTTCAGATGTCCCTTTAACCTGACGTGCTACCGGCCATACATTATATTGCGGGGAGCTGTGAACGTAGTAATGGCCCAAACACACACCCTTTTCACACTTCACTCACGGTATTGTGCACTGTCCCTTTATAGCAGAGGATGTATTACACTCCACATTATCCTTTTCACCAAAACTGCGAGTATCTCATACCCTCGTGGCAGTTCATAACCATTAATGTGTTGTGAATGTGTTGTAAACAAAGCAAATGCTTGAACATTGGTATTACCTCCTTCAGCATATATGAGCATATGTCGGTAGTGCCGTGAGACTCTCTGTCTTCAGTGTGGTTTCTATTGGCCCCCCGTATAGGTATCTAGTCTCACCTCGCAATTTCTGTGGCTTAGGTAGCACGATATCCAGGTAACTGTGGTGGCGTCTCCTCGTTCCGACGCGCGTTTCGGGACTCCGCCCCTTTCTCAAGAAAATTCCTTGAGAAAGGGGCGGAGTCCCGAAACGCGCGTCGGAACGAGGAGACGCCACCACAGTTACCTGGATATCGTGCTACCTAAGCCACAGAAATTGCGAGGTGAGACTAGATACCTATACGGGGGGCCAATAGAAACCACACTGAAGACAGAGAGTCTCACGGCACTACCGACATATGCTCATATATGCTGAAGGAGGTAATACCAATGTTCAAGCATTTGCTTTGTTTACAACACATTCACAACACATTAATGGTTATGAACTGCCACGAGGGTATGAGATACTCGCAGTTTTGGTGAAAAGGATAATGTGGAGTGTAATACATCCTCTGCTATAAAGGGACAGTGCACAATACCGTGAGTGAAGTGTGAAAAGGGTGTGTGTTTGGGCCGTTACTACGTTCACAGCTCCCCGCAATATAATGTATGGCCGGTAGCACGTCAGGTTAAAGGGACATCTGAACCAAAAGATTTCAACAATCACAAGATTTGTCACTACAGCCGTTACCAGCATTTACTATGATGGATTACAAATACCATAATATTTCATATCTCCTGTGACCACTTTTATACAGTGGCAAGTAGACAAATTGCTGATAGTTTCAAACAGATACATATTGTCACAGCTGGAGGCTCTATAACGAATGAGACATTCTTGTTTTGGGAGTTGCCACGATTAATATGAGACACTCTTAGTTAACATAATACTACAGAGTTGGAGATTGAGTGGACACTCGCAATGGTTCTTGATCCTTTGAGGTCCTGAGTGGGTGGTGTCGTAACATTCACTCTCTGGGGACGCCCTGGGAGTGACATTGCAAATTTTGTTTCTGATGATTGTTTTTTCTTTGATGTTTTTTTTAATTTGCTGAGGGTTAGTACGAATGTGTTTGGTGGATGGGGTATGTGTGGATTTGAGTGAACTCACACCTGATGTTTCCTTGATACTCATGATTGCTTTTTGAAAGATCAATTTTGATCATATCTTTTGTTGAAGAATAAAACTTTTTTGATTCTAAGACTCAGTGGCTGGGATTTTTGTAATTTTGTACTATTATTCAGTCTTTGACCGGACTTTATCCCGTGCCTGAGCGCACTAATCAGAAAGGGTGGTGCGGTCACACTTTATGGTATACAATTATTCTATAGTTCTAAAGTGGTAACGGTAAAATATATTTATTATATAGCAATAATGTTGCAATAATAAAAAGTTTCTATTTTACTTTAGAACTATAAAATAATTGTGTCACGGTTATACCTCTAGTATAGTATTGTTCGTTACACGCCACTGAACTTTACTTTTTGACTATACCACCCCACGGCATTAATAAGTATTTATGGGTTATACTTTTCATTTTCTCTAAAAGCACATTATATCCTTTTACACATACAACCCTCCCCCCTTCCCTCTCAGATTGCATCACCACCATTTATATACAATTAATACATCTTCCCCTCACATCCTAGACATTGTATTTTATCTAACACACTATATCGTCACTTTATTGTTACTTTATCGTCACTTGTTATAGACTTTATATCTATACACAGATATTTACCTGGGCCAATATAAGCTATATCCAATTTTCTTAGTACATTCTTTTCTCTTTGAGATTTTTTTCCAGTTTCTATCCACTCTTAGGCTAGGACACTTTTTAATACTACTATCTGTTCTATAAGTGTTCTATAACATCTGTGACACCATTATCTATTAATTCGTTATTTCTACTTTCTCTAGTATACTTAAGCCTCTTTTGGGGCGCTCCTTCATATATTTAATATTCCCTATTTATCCATCTGTACAATTTCGTTAGGCGATTGTCCAAATAGAAGTGAGCCTGTATACTTTTTCGTAATATTGGCGCTGTCCCCTTATTTCTGTATTATTATTTTATGGATAGTTGTGGTTAGGGTTAATTTATTTTATTAAGCCCTGATACTATTCTACATTAATGCTGACAACAATAATGTCACCCGAAAATAATCTATTTTGCATCATATAATTATTTTGAGTGAAAAAAAAAAAAGGTATACTAATTTTACCTTTGGCATTGGGTCCTTCTTTATATGAATTAGAACATGATCCAGCTTAAAGGGATATTAACCCTTTGAGTGCTAAGCTGGATTTGAGCTTTTTTATTTTAATTTTTTAAAATATATATATTTTTTTTCCAGATCCCCAAGACTTTTACAGTAGGTTAGGTGATTACCTTTCCAACGGTGGGTCTTGGAGGTCTGTAGCTGCTTAGATGCCTGAGATACAGGCTTCTAAGCAGAATGTTCCCATTTCCCTATATTGTTAATTGTAAATTTTAAATAAATTTGTGCGGGGATGTCATCACGTGAAACGCGAAGCCCCGGTGATGACTGCCACAATACAGGCCAGATCGCCGGGGTGGGAGTCAGTGGGAGCCCCCAGATTTCCCTCAAGGTGGGTGTTAGTGCTAGCGACGGCTCTGAGCCATCATCAGCACCTGACTGGGACAATTTGTGACGGCTCAGAGCCGTCGTTAGCATTCAATGGGTTAACCCATTTTTTTCTTTAATGGTTCAGATAGAGCATGCGATTTTAAGCAACTGTCTAATTTACTAGTATTATAATTTTATCTTTGTTCTCTTGTTATCTTTATTTTTAAAAGCAGGAATATAAAACTTAGGAGACGGCCCATTTTAGCGCTTGCTTATTGGTTACTACATTCAGCCAACCAATAAGCAAGTGTAACCCAAGTTCTGAACCAAAAATGGTCCAGCTCCTAAGCTTTACGTTCCAGCTTTTAAATAAAGATAGCAAGAGAACGAAGAAAAATTGATAATAGAAGTAATTAGAAAGTTGCTTAAAATTGCTCCATCTGAAGTATTAAAGAAAAAAAAAATTGATTTACAATCCCTTTAATGCTGTCAGAATACTGAATAAATATTATCCTATAATACTCAAAACAGAGCTTCTATCAGCTACGGCTAAGAAATGTACCATATGTATCCCTCCCATAGGGCCAGATTACAAGTGGAACGCTATTTAAAGCACCCGCTCAAGCATTAATTGTGCTAGAAGTAAGCTTTTGTGCTGGATGGGTTGCGCTTTTTACTATGAGTTTAAAGTAAACTGTTTTTGCTCACGCACTAACCTGACAAGCGCATAAAGCCGAAGTTAGTATATCATGTGCACGTTCATGTATTTCCCCATGGAAGTCAATGGAGAAAAAAAAGTGAAAAATCACCCTACTCTCATATACATGATTATATATCGATATCGATATATACAGATAGGAACATCTATTAAGAAATACATAGAACATATTGTTATGTGCAGAACATTGGAATGTGAAATATTTAAACTAAATACATGGATAAAACCTATATTAAAAATGAATTTTGCAAACATGTGTTTTTACATATTTTATCTACTTAACTGCAAAGTGCTCCAATGCACTTATATTTATGTCTATATATGTAGTTATGTGTTTATATGTGTATATATGTCTGTAAATACATATACACACATTTAGACATATATATATATATATATATATATATATATATATATATATATATATACAGTATATACACACATACACATCTTTAGACATGTTATTGTATGTATCTCTTTATTAAAGCCCTTTCCCCGCCTTTTTTCCCCCAAACACTTGAGAACTCATATCTTTGAGCCTTTATAACTTTTGTATGCAATCTTTTTTTAAAGACATTTCACCTTTTTTATTTTAGTTTAAACATACAGCTGCTAAAGCTTAGAACACAGCTGATCCGTAACAACACAGTGGTCTTGATTTAAGTTTTTGTGGCAAATGTCCAGAAAATATCTGAAATGATCTCCAGTCTGGTTCTTTTTTTTCTATTCATTCCAATCTATCAGAAAAACTGCTCAATCAATTTGTGTAACTCATTCAATGTCCAAATAATCAACTAAGTAGAAAGATTAAAACATATTAATTAACAAATATCAGTAGCTTATGCAACACATTTGGTGTTTGTGCAAGTTTGCAATGTGTACATTTTGTTTAAACTTTTATTTGACAAATAGGAACTTTTAGAATCCATTTATTAGGAAGCTCTCACTTCAGTTTGGCATTAGCTACTTTTTTAACACTTTTTTTAACACTTTTTGAACACAAATCTGAAAATGTTTTACCATGTGCAAGAACATTATATTTATTAAATATTTTACACATAATTATTTATTTTACTTTTCTTCTTTCATTGAGGTTTCAAAAATACCAATACAGCATCATTTGCTTCCAAAAATCAAAGAATTCACAAACGTGACAATAATATACAGCAAGACAATAATATGTAAATAAATGTAACACACAGCAAATGCAACATGAAATAAACCTTTTTTCTTTCCTAAGATACGGTGAGTCAACGGAATCATCAAATACTGTTGGGAATATCACTCCTGGCCAGCAGAAGGAGGCAAAGAGCACCACAGCAAAGCTGCTAAATGTCACTTCCCTTCACACAATCCCCAGTCATTCTCTTTGCCTTTGATGCAAGGAGGAAATGAAGTTTTGGTGTCTGAAGAAGATTGGATTTATTTCACTTCAATCAATATTTTATTATTTTGAAAACCAGAGTAGGTTTACTCTGACCTTTCCACGGTCTAGCCGTACTCCACGTTAGTCTCTTCAGTAGGGCAGTGGTGTCTTTAAAGCAGTTAGGAACTTGTGAGGTGGACCTCACTGCATTTTTGTAACATGTTGCTGCCCTTGTATAGAAAGCCAGAGTAGGTTTGCTCTGATCTTTCTTTTTGTCACAGGTCTCTGTGAGGAGCGCCATCCTCTCATACCGGGTGAGCTGTCCTTCTGCCGGACAGCTAGATGTGCAGGTAAGTGCTTTTTGTCTTCTGGGGCTCGGAGGCTGGCACTGAAGGGGCCAAGGACCTGCATTTATTATGGGACACAAAATCTTTAATAAGGATTATATTAGCAGTGGACAGGCACTACTGGCATGTGAATGAGGCTTAAGAGTTCATTTCATTCAAGAGTGGAAGGAGTTAACTCTCCTTGAGGGCTAAGTTTTATCTTACTCCATTTATGGTACTTTGCAGATTAGTTTATAGTTTCATTACTGCTCACAATGTTGGCAGTATGGTTTATTGATATGGCAGATTTGGCAGATGGCAATCTAACTGTATTTTATGATGGGAGTATAATGCTGAATGTCCCTTTCACATAAGCGCATAGCAGTGCTTCTTTATTTGTCACTGGTTCTTTCAGACCGCCAATTTTTGTCGCTCTGTCGCTGTCTCAGCTATGTGGATCTAAGTGATGAAATGTCCGTTCTTAGTCAACAAAGACACAATGTTCCAGGTCTGACAATATTCGAATTCTGACAGCGGAATTAATTTGAACAATTTTTGAAGCCGACTATGACATGCGGGCTGAAAAAGTAACATAAAGGTCAGAAAGTTAAGCGGTTGTGTCTTCTAATTTGGGCTAATGGTAAACCAGGTTATTTGTTATTGTATGTGTGCATTTTCAGGTGCCATTTTAGCTCTGCCTTTCTTCATAAAACTAGATCCGAGTGGCCCAATTTTCAACAGCTTTCTGATTTCTGGTCACATGTCACCGCTTTTTCTCCATCTAAGTAATGGAGCAGTGCTTTATGGCTGTTTCCCTTAATTCCGTGACCAAGTGTTTGTTTATTCAGTGTGCAAGTCAGTCTCAAGCCTTACAGACACTATTGTTGTTTTAAAGCATTACTTATTTTAATGGGAGCCCTTAAAGTGACAGCACAAAAGCCCTTATTATTCTGTGAGACAGGTTTTTGTTTTTGTTTATATTTTTCTGCATAGTTAAAGGGACATTAAACCCCAAATTTTTCTTTCATGAGTCAGACAGAGAATACAATTTTAAACAACATCCCAATTTACTTCTATTATCTAATTTGCTTCATTCTTTAGATATCTTTTGTTAAAGACATAGCAATGCACATTGGTGAGCCAATCACATGAGGCAAATACGTGCAGCCACCAATCAGAAGCTACTGAGCATATCTAGATATGTGTACGTGTATCTCAGCGCCAACTAAACCTTGTATGCCCGGAGTGGTGGTACCTAGCTGCCACCTAAATGAATTAAGTGAAAATAGTGTATCCAGTCGCCAACAATGGAGGCTAAGGTTAAAATTATCAATATTTATTCAGGACAATTCCTCTATTGTGAACAGTTACAGTAATAAAATAATTTAAAACAATTTAAAACAATAATACGAGTATTAAAATCTAGAAGAAAAGCATGGATCCACGCTGAAAATTGAAAATGAATAAAAACAATATTCTTAAACTGTATGCAGGGTATTTATAAAAATAAGCAAGTTTCAACAATGATGTTTTAAACAATTTGGTGTGATGGTGTGTGTGAGAGCTTCCGCTCCACACTGTGAGTGCAAGATAAGTCCAAGTGGTGGTGGGTGTGCTAAAAAATAAAGCAATCACTCCTGTGGAAAAAATAAGTCCTGTGAAAAAATAAGTCCTGTGAAAAAATAAGTCCTGTGAAAAAATAAGTCCTGTGAAAAAATAATGTAAAAGTCAATCCTGTTAGAAACAAAGTTCCACTCCTGTGTGAGAAAAAAAAATCACTCCTGTGTGGGAGATGATAGCTCACTCCTGTTAAGGAAAATAATATCCTGTGACAAAATAATATATAATGCTTGCTGTGTGTTGTTGTTCTTATCCCTTTGATGCCGTGTTTCCAAAACAAACGTGATGTATTTTGCAAGTTAAAAAATTAAAAGAAAAATAGGAAAAAATATGTGAAGAAAAAATGTGAAGAAAGTGTTCTTTGGAGGTAAAAATTAAGACGATACACAAGGAATAACAAACAAATGCTGCCAAACGAAAAAAACCTGTGGGGAAAAAAATAAATACAATGTGTAGAAAATTTCTCAAGTATACCCTCCTAATGAAATAGAGCTTACCAGGTCTATGCGTTTTGGCCTTTCCTAGGCCTTTATCAAGACATGAGGTAAATACGTGCAGCCACCAATCAGAAGCTACTGAGCATATCTAGATATGCTTTTCAGGAAAGAATATCAAGAGAATGAAGCAAATTAGATTATATAAGTAAATTAGAAAGTTGTTTAAAATGGTATTCTCTATCTGAATCATGAAAGAAAAAATTTGGGTTTAATGTCCCTTTAAGTCACTACTTAAATTTTAGGGGTTATTTTTATTCACAAAGATAGAGCTCTGCTCCTAGAAACAGTTTTCTCTGCCTTGATTTATTAAAGTTCCACTGCTGGTGGCATAGTGGACATACTTTCTCCTTAATTTATAAAATATTTAATAAGGAGGATATTCTCATTTTTATTTTAAGGAATGTACCTTATGTCTCCCAGGATGATGCTGTTCAGGCAATGCCACGGCTTTCTCCTTATGCATCCCAAGCCTTTATGGCATCACATGCAGTGCCCTTTGGTTTCTCGTTATCTCCTGGAGGAGTGTATTTGCTTGCAGATTTTGCAGCTCAGGAATTCTCTGTGGTATCTGTGGCTTTATCTGTTTTTCCTTACCTACAGGGAAAATGCAAGAGGACATTTTAAGTTCAGATAGTAAGGTTTCTGCTCCACTTTCTTGCTCCTAGGTCTGGTGAGGAAGATTCGCAGGTAGTTTCTGAGAGTGAAATCTCAAATTTGGACAGTATAATTCCTTCATCTGAGGCTGAAGTCATCTCCTTCAGATGTATGCTTGCACACCTTGTGTACTGTTAAAGGTAGTTTTAGCTATTTGGACGACATCGATATCCCTTTGGAAGTTTTGTAAACTTGATAATTTCTATGATGTTCCTTCCTTTGCGGGAATGTATTGAGACATGCAGGTGTAGGAGAAGCTAGTGATACCTATCTCCCGTCCTTTAATGGATTTTCCTGTTGTTGACCCCATTAACATGCACGGTGCCCTAAGTAGAAGGGAGCTTTTCTACTATGACTCAGATAATTTTGATCCCTATGGAGGGTAGCTGATCCTTTATGGTTCCATGTATAAGAAGCTGGAGGTTTGATTGTTCATTTAGAGCAATGTCTTGTCTTATTAGACTTACTGTACTAGCCGCTGGGCATTGTGGCTGAATTCTTGGTCAGTTGAGAAGCCTACCTGTGGTTTAGTGGTACAACCTAGGCTTTATATTTCTGCAGTTGCAGGATCAATGCTTTGTTTCCTCCAAATCCACTCTCCGGGTGTCTCCTTTTAAGGATGAGAACTTGTTTGGACTTGGTCTAGCAGAATTATCCTCTGATTTATCTACGAAAAGGGTTTTCCTACCTCACGTCAAGAGAGTATGACACTTTGGGGTGCATCATAATATTTTGGAAACGTTACCAAGCATTTTTGACCACAAAATTCCAAATTGATGGCCTCAATCACAATCTATTGGCTGCTGCTTTTTCTGGCTAAGGGTTACTTTAAAATTTGACATGAGCCCAATGACACATTTTTGTCTCTTTCCCACACTTGCAAATGCGTTTTTGGATCATCAATAAAGTTTTATTTCTTCTATAAAGCCAAAATGTTCTTGGTGATCACAATCTATTTTCAGGTCACTTTCAACCTTTTTTCGAGGACAGTTTTATTTTTTCCAATCAAACATACCAAGGCACTTCATACATTCTTGAAAGGTCATTTTGGACATCTTTAAAACTATTTCATGGTTATTTGGAAACAGTCTATTATCTTGCACATGTGCAAAACCCTCTGAAATGGCCACAGGAGACATTGGAGAGGTCTATTAACATACATGGTATTGATTCATTATAGCTTAATTTATCCTTATTGGAGAGGCTGTATGTAGTGGGAATTGCACACATTTACATATGTATGTATTGATATATATATATCACGGGCTCACTGTACAGTGACTGTGGATCTTTTACTTGGAATTGGATATTGCTGTTCCTGACACCCTGGCTCGTATCTTAAGAGGTGAGAGTGCAAATCCCTATGAACTTTCGTATATATATATTGTAGGTATGTTGAGTAAGTGATATTCCCCTACAGCTTAGCTTAGGGGATCTGCATAAAAATCCACTACATTATTATTATTATTATTATTAATATTATCAGGTATTTGTAGAGCGCTAACAGGTTCTGCAGCGTTATGAACATAGGTGGTATATAAAAACAATTATAGGGATCAAATGGGTAGAGGGTCCTGCCGAGAGTTGCACTGTTGTAGTCGGCTCTTATGAAGGTGGACTACAAACAGCTGAACTCATAGGCTTACATGCTATGTGGTTTAAGGGGATAGCAGTGGATATAGGAAGGTTTAGTGAAGGTTGTATGTGTCCCTGAATACTAGAGTCTTCAGGGAGCACTTGAAGCTTTTAAAACTAGGGGAGAGTCTTGTGGGATGAGGCAGAGAGTTCCATAAGATGGGAGCCAGTCAAATGGGTGTTTTAATTTTTATTTTCATACTTAATTGTAAGTCACACTCACACTAACATTATTGTCACTAACAGTACTGGCATCTTTTAAATCAGGTTTTAAAAGGGTATCACACAATTCATAGTATTCAGTTTCCTTCCACACTACTGGTAAATCATCTAAATGCTCTTTTTATGTTGTCAGGATGAGCTGATTGTGCACTATTTTTCTGTCACTATTATCTTTATTTTTCAACTTTGACAAGTATTGCTTTTTGACAATATTTAATTATATTGTTTGTTAAGCCATTCCCCACCTGGGTGCTAAGCTGGTTTTGAGCTTTTTGTTGCAGTTCACATTCACACACTTTTAGAAGTTGTTTTTGTGTGAATAACCTATACCAAAATTTTTTTTTTTCAGTAGACTCTGCAGATTCAAAATATATCATTATTATATGTATATTTGTTATCATCTTTGAAAAATAAAGCAAAACATTAGAAAAAAGTGTATATTTTTACTCCTGACTCAATAATTAACTGTATGCAATTTTATTTTTGTAAACTCCATCATCAAAACCTGGGTGGATAAATATTTGTAGAAGATAACCTGTATAAAATAAGTAAAAATTGAGAACATTTCACTGTGTTTTTCTACTGTTTTATTGCCGGGATGTCAATTTAGTATATAATCAAAAACAACATTTTTAAATTTAATATTCTGTTACTGGCATTTAAACAGTTCTAGCCACCAGGGAAGTTAAGATATGGTAACTAAACTATACATTTTTAGAAACTACACTCATGGGTATATCAGATGAGGGTTTATTTCTATTTATATCTCAAAACTGGAGTATGTAGCAAATAAGCAAATATTGCACTTGTTTAAAAAAACAAAAGGTTTTTTTGAGCAAAATGCGCTGTTTAGGTATATATTGCTCACTCCAATATTGTGCTATAAATACATGTAGCCCCTTATTGGTGCACTAAGGGGTGTGGTTTCCATAAATGTGCACTTTATTTACTGTATCTTAACTTCCCAGGTGACTACAGCTGTCTAATTGCAGACATCACCCCTAAAAATTAAAAAACAATTATTTTAGACTTTGTTTAGGCTGTCATGTCTGCAATTAAACTGCTCTAGCCACATGGGAAGTTAAAAATAGTACATAAAGTACACATTTGTATAAAGCACCCCCCCCCCCTTTGAGCATCAAATAAGGGGCTACATGTATTTCTAACACAAAAGTAGAGTGCATAAAAATTAACGGAATATGGTGCTTTGGTTAGAAAAAAAATTTCTAAGTAAAGTGACATATTCAGATATTTCTTACGCACTCAAATTTTGCCCTATATATGCATGGACAAAGCTGCTGTCAGAATCTTCTCTAGCAGATCTAGCTTCATCCGAGAAGGAAACAAAGTCGGAGTTCATAAGGAACTCAGCTACTTCCTCGTCACTCATCAGATGCTCAAACATAATTATCTTTACAAAGTGAATAGACATTTTGAAAGAAATAATGCTGCTAGAAAATATATCATTTTTATTTAAAAAAATAAGCTTCTTTGCAGTAAAAATACAGGGGTTTTGAAAGACGGTAAGAGCTGTGCAAAGAGGGTGTTTTGAGCACCTTCCAAGTGCTCTTAAAGACTAATTATAAAAATATATACATATTTTTGTTTAATAAAAGCATCTCTCTAACATTGATTCATTTGTTATCACATGATCCAGGTGTTCATGTGATAACAAATATTATATTGGTATCCGTATAGTAAGAGAATGTCATTTTTCTTAGCTAGGTGAATACTCCGCTGGTTACCACAGTGATCATTTAGCTAATATACTTAAATTGATAAAAAAAAAATAAAAACAGGGACTAATTTATTTTAGGGAAATCTATTTTTTGGGTCTTTAGGCAATTTTGATCTTTATTTATGTGCCTTTAGAGACCCCCTTATAATTTTTTAAATAATTTTTAAATGTATTTATTCTTAACTTTTTTATTTTTTTTTACTACACTTTACTACACAATTGAAAGTAAATAAAGTTGTGTGATGACATCATCACATCAATGCGTGATGATCTAATCACCCTGCGTGTGAAGCCCCAAGCCTGCTCTTCAATATAAGGGCAAGATCGGACAGACGGAGGGAGATGGGGGCCCTCAGGCCCCCCTCAAATTTAGTGAGTCCTAGCGATGCCATGTAGCTGTCTTTAGCACCTGAGGGTGAGACTTAGCGAAACTTAGCGACGGCATTATTCATGCCGTTGTTAGAACTCAAAGGGTTAAAGCACTGTTTACATTTAGACGTGATCTGAAAACAAGGTGGTATAGTCAAAAAAGTAAAGTTCAGTAGCGTGTAACGAACAATACTATACTAGAGGTATAATCGTGACACAATTATTCTATAGTTCTAAAGTGGTAACGGTAAAATATATTTATTATATAGCAATAATGTTGCAATAATAAAAAGTTTCTATTTTACTTTAGAACTATAAAATAATTGTGTCACGGTTATACCTCTAGTATAGAATTGTTCGTTACACGCCACTGAACTTTACTTTTTGACTATACCACCCCACGGCATTAATAAGTATTTATGGGTTATACTTTTCATTTTCTCTAAAAGCACATTATATCCTTTTACACATACAACCCTCCCCCCTTCCCTCTCAGATTGCATCACCGCCATTTATATACAATTGATACACCTTCCCCTCACATCCTAGACATTGTATTTTATCTAACACACTATATTGTCACTTTATTGTTACTTTATCGTCACTTGTTATAGACTTTATATCTATACACAGATATTTACCTGGGCCAATATAAGCTATATCCAATTTTCTTAGTACATTCTTTTCTCTTTGAGATTTTTTTCCAGTTTCTATCCACTCTTAGGCTAGGACACTTTTTAATACTACTATCTGTTCTATAAGTGTTCTATAACATCTGTGACACCATTGTCTAGTAATTCTTTATTTCTACTTTCTCTAGTATACTTAAGCCTCTCTTGGGGTGCTCCTTCATATATTTAATATTCCCTATTTATCCATCTGTACAATTTTGTTAGGCGATTGTCCAAATAGAAGTGAGCCTGTATACTTTTTCGTAATATTGGCGCTGTCCCCTTATTTCTGTATTATTATTTTATGGATAGTTGTGGTTAGGGTTAATTTATTTTATTAAGCCCTGATACTATTCTACATTAATGCTGACAACAATAATGTCACCCGAAAATAATCTATTTTGCATCATATAATTATTTTGAGTGAAAAAAAAAAAGGTATACTAATTTTACCTTTGGCATTGGGTCCTTCTTTATATGAATTAGAACATGATCCAGCTTAAAGGGATATTAACCCTTTGAGTGCTAAGCTGGATTTGAGCTTTTTTATTTTAATTTTTTAAAATATATATATATTTTTTCCAGATCCCCAAGACTTTTACAGTAGCTTAGGCGATTACCTTTCCAACGGTGGGTCTTGGGGGTCTGTAGCTGCTTAGATGCCTGAGATACAGGCTTCTAAGCAGAATGTTCCCATTTCCCTATATTGTTAATTGTAAATTTTAAATAAATTTGTGCGGGGATGTCATCACGTGAAACGTGAAGCCCCGGTGATGACTGCCACAATACAGGCCAGATCGCCGGGGTGGGAGTCAGTGGGAGCCCCCAGATTTCCCTCAAGGTGGGTGTTGGTGCTAGCGACGGCTCTGAGCCATCATCAGCACCTGACTGGGACAATTTGTGACGGCTTAGAGCCGTCGTTAGCATTCAATGGGTTAAACCCATTTTTTTCTTTAATGGTTCAGATAGAGCATGCGATTTTAAGCAACTGTCTAATTTACTAGTATTATAATTTTATCTTTGTTCTCTTGTTATCTTTATTTAAAAAGCAGGAATATAAAACTTAGGAGACGGCCAATTTTAGCGCTTGCTTATTGGTTACTACATTCAGCCAACCAATAAGCAAGTGTAACCCAAGTTCTGAACCAAAAATGGTCCAGCTCCTAAGCTTTACGTTCCAGCCTTTAAATAAAGATAGCAAGAGAACGAAGAAAAATTGATAATAGAAGTAATTAGAAAGTTGCTTAAAATTGCTCCATCTGAAGTATTAAAGAAAAAAAATTGATTTAGAATCCCTTTAATGCTGTCAGAATACTGAATAAATATTATCCTATAATACTCAAAACAGAGCTTCTATCAGCTACGGCTAAGAAATGTACCATATGTATCCCTCCCATAGGGCCAGATTACAAGTGGAACGCTATTTAAAGCACCCGCTCAAGCATTAATTGTGCTAGAAGTAAGCTTTTGTGCTGGATGGGTTGCGCTTTTTACTATGAGTTTAAAGTAAACTGTTTTTGCTCACGCACTAACCTGACAAGCGCATAAAGCCGAAGTTAGTATATCATGTGCACGTTCATGTATTTCCCCATGGAAGTCAATGGAGAAAAAAAAGTGAAAAATCACCCTACTCTCATATACATGATTATATATCGATATCGATATATACAGATAGGAACATCTATTAAGAAATACATAGAACATATTGTTATGTGCAGAACATTGGAATGTGAAATATTTAAACTAAATACATGGATAAAACCTATATTAAAAATGAATTTTGCAAACATGTGTTTTTACATATTTTATCTACTTAACTTCAAAGTGCTCCAATGCACTTATATTTATGTCTATATATGTAGTTATGTGTTTATATGTGTATATATGTCTGTAAATACATATATACACATTTAGACATATATATATATATATATATATATATATATATATATATATATATATATATACAGTATATACACACATACACATCTTTAGACATGTTATTGTATGTATCTCTTTATTAAAGCCCTTTCCCCGCCTTTTTTCCCCCAAACACTTGAGAACTCATATCTTTGAGCCTTTATAACTTTTGTATGCAATCTTTTTTTAAAGACATTTCACCTTTTTTATTTTAGTTTAAACATACAGCTGCTAAAGCTTAGAACACAGCTGATCTGAAACAACACAGTGGTCTTGATTTAAGTTTTTGTGGCAAATGTCCAGAAAATATCTGAAATGATCTCCAGTCTGGTTCTTTTTTTTCATTCCAATCTATCAGAAAAACTGCTCAATCAATTTGTGTAACTCATTCAATGTCCAAATAATCAACTAAGTAGAAAGATTAAAACATATTAATTAACAAATATCAGTAGCTTATGCAACACATTTGGTGTTTGTGCAAGTTTGCAATGTGTACATTTTGTTTAAACTTTTATTTGACAAATAGGAACTTTTAGAATCCATTTATTAGGAAGCTCTCACTTCAGTTTGGCATTAGCTACTTTTTTAATACTTTTTTTTAACACTTTTTGAACACAAATCTGAAAATGTTTTACCATGTGTAAGAAGATTATATTTATTAAATATTTTACACATAATTATTTATTTAACTTTTCTTCTTTCATTGAGGTTTCAAAAATACCAATACAAGCATCATTTGCTTCCAAAAATCAAAGAATTCACAAACGTGACAATAATATACAACAAGACAATAATATGTAAATAAATGTAACACACAGCAAATGCAACATGAAATAAACCTTTTTTCTTTCCTAAGATACGGTGAGTCCACAGAATCATCAAATACTGTTGGGAATATCACTCCTGGCCAGCAGAAGGAGGCAAAGAGCACCACAGCAAAGCTGCTAAATGTCACTTCCCTTCCCACAATCCCCAGTCATTCTCTTTGCCTTTGATGCAAGGAGGAAATTAAGTTTTGGTGTCTGAAGAAGATTGGATTTATTTCACTTCAATCAAGATTTTATTATTTTGAAAACCAGAGTAGGTTTACTCTGACCTTTCCACTCAAGATTAGGTCTAGCCGTACTCCACGTTAGTCTCTTCAGTAGGGCAGTGGTGTCTTTAAAGCAGTTAGGAACTTGTGAGGTGGACCTCCCTGCATTTTTGTAACATGTTGCTGCCCTTGTATAGAAAGCCAGAGTAGGTTTGCTCTGATCTTTCTTTTTGTCACAGGTCTCTGTGAGGAGCGCCATCCTCTCATACCGGGTGTGCTGTCCTTCTGCCGGACAGCTAGATGTGCAGGTAAGTGCCTTTTGTCTTCTGGGGCTTGGAGGCTGGCACTGAAGGGGCCAAGGACCTGCATTTATTATGGGACACAAAATCTTTAATAAGGATTATATTAGCAGTGGACAGGCACTACTGGCCTGTGAATGAGGCTTAAGAGTTCATTTCATTCAAGAGTGGAAGGAGTTAACTCTCCTTGAGGGCTAAGTTTTATCTTACTCCATTTATGGTACTTTGCAGATTAGTTTACAGTTTCATTACTGCTCACAATGTTGGCAGTATGGTTTATTGATATGGCAGATTTGGCAGATGGCAATCTAACTGTATTTTGTGATGGGAGTCTAATGCTGAATGTCCCTTTCACATAAGCGCATAGCAGTGCTTCTTTATTTGTCACTGGTTCTTTCAGACCGCCAATTTTTGTCGCTCTGTCGCTGTCTCAGCTATGTGGATCTAAGTGATGAAATGTCCGTTCTTAGTCAACAAAGACACAATGTTCCAGGTCTGACAGTATTCGAATTCTGACAGTGGAATTAATTTGAACAATTTTTGAAGGCCGACTATGACATGCGGGCTGAAAAAGTAACATAAAGGTCAGAAAGTTAAACGGTTGTGTCTTCTAATTTGGGCTAATGGTAAACCAGGTTATTTGTTATTGTATGTGTGCATTTTCAGGTGCCATTTTAGCTCTGCCTTTCTTCATAAAACTAGATCCGAGTGGCCCAATTTTCAACAGCTTTCTGATTTCTGGTCACATGTCACCGCTTTATCTCCATCTAAGTAATGGAGCAGTGCTTTATGGCTGTTTCCCTTAATTCCGTGACCAAGTGTTTGTTTATTCAGTGTGCAAGTCAGTCTCAAGCCTTACAGACACTATTGTTGTTTTAAAGCATTACTTATTTTAATGGGAGCCATTAAAGTGACAGCACAAAAGCCCTTATTATTCTGTGAGACAGGTTTTTGTTTTTGTTTATATTTTTCTGCATAGTTAAAGGGACATTAAACCCCACATTTTTCTTTCATGAGTCAGACAGAGAATACAATTTTAAACAACATCCCATTTTACTTCTATTATCTAATTTGCTTCATTCTTTAGATATCTTTTGTTAAAGAAATAGCAATGCACATTGGTGAGCCAATCACATGAGGCAAATACGTGCAGCCACCAATCAGAAGCTACTGAGCATATCTAGATATGCTTTTCAGGAAAGAATATCAAGAGAATGAAGCAAATTAGATTATATAAGTAAATTAAAATGGTATTCTCTATCTGAATCATGAAAGAAAAAAATTGGGTTTAATGTCCCTTTAAGTCACTACTTAAATTTTAGGGGTTATTTTTATTCACAAAGATAGAGCTCTGCTCCTAGAAACAGTTTTCTCTGCCTTGATTTATTAAAGTTCAACTGCTGGTGGCATAGTGGACATACTTTCTCCTTAATTTATAAAATATTTAATAAGGAGGATATTCTCATTTTTATTTTAAGGAATGTACCTTATGTCTCCCAGGATGATGCTGTTCAGGCAATGCCACGGCTTTCTCCTTATGCATCCCAAGCCTTTATGGCATCACATGCAGTGCCCTTTGGTTTCTCGTTATCTCCTGGAGGAGTGTATTTGCTTGCAGATTTTGCAGCTCAGGAATTATCTGTGGTATCTGTAGCTTTATCTGTTTTTCCTTACCTACAGGGAAAATGCAAGAGGACATTTTAAGTTCAGATAGTAAGGTTTCTGCTCCACTTTCTTTCTCCTAGGTCTGGTGAGGAAGATTCACAGGTAGTTTCTGAGAGTGAAATCTCAAATTTGGACAGTATAATTCCTTCATCTGATGCTGAAGTCATCTCCTTCAGATGTATGCTTGCACACCTTGTGTACTGTTAAAGGAAGTTTTAGCTATTTGGACGACATCGATATCCCTTTGGAAGTTTTGTAAACTTGATAATTTCTATGATGTTCCTTCCTTTGCGGGAATGTATTGAGACATGCAGGTGTAGGAGAAGCTAGTGATACCTATCTCCCGTCCTTTAATGGATTTTCCTGTTGTTGACCCCATTAACATGCATGGTGCCCTAAGTAGAAGGGAGCTTTTCTACTATGACTCAGATAATTTTGATCCCTATGGAGGGTAGCTGATCCTTTATGGTTCCATGTATAAGAAGCTGGAGGTTTGATTGTTCATTTAGAGCAATGTCTTGTCTTATTAGACTTACTGTACTAGTCGCTGGGCATTGTGGCTGAATTCTTGGTCAGTTGAGAAGCCTACCTGTGGTTTAGTGGTACAACCTAGGCTTTATATTTCTGCAGTTGCAGGATCAATGCTTTGTTTCCTCCAAATCCACTCTCCGGGTGTCTCCTTTTAAGGATGAGAACTTGTTTGGACTTGGTCTAGCAGAATTATCCTCTGATTTATCCACGAAAAGGGTTTTCCTACCTCACGTCAAGAGAGTATGACTAAAAGAAAGTTTCTTTTTCTCCTTTTGAAGTCCAATCTAAGATTTCCTTCCTGGGGCAGATTTCTCTTTCTAGAGTATCTGCAATCCAGGTATGATGAGAGGCATTTCTTGAACGGGGTTCAGGATCTTCCTCTCTGAGAATGATAGTTCCAGTCCCAGTTTGAGAAACGGATCTAGGTAATAACCTCAAGTAACTCAGATTCTGACCTTCAAAGTAGTATAATTTCTCCTTTGTTTTAAGGGGCCTGTTCATATTGAACATAGACCTGAAGGTTTTATTATTCCCTTGATTTGGGATCTTCTCAAGTTTCTGAGTTTTCATCATCCTTGACAGACTTTTAGGTCTTGGGGTATTGCAAGGGTGTATTTCTGGACAATATCAGGTGTCATTCTTACTTTGAGCAAACTCTCTATCAAGAGAACTTGTCCAATCTACTTGCCAATGGATGGGAAATTAATCTGGAGAAGAGTTCCCTTGTTCCATCTACAAGGGTGATTATTTGGGGACCTTAATAGATTCTCTATCTAGGAGAATATTTTTTAACAGAGGTCAGATAATTAAGGATTTATTCCTTTTCCTTTCTCTGCAGTCTTCTGTCTGGTCAACAGCAAGGCTCTTGTGGTCCGGTAAATAGCCATTTTGCAACCAGAAGGTTGGGAGTTTTAATCTAGCTGCAGTTGATTTTACCTTCACCTTTCAGTGACTCTATGTATGGAGGTAATTGGTCTGATGGTTATCTATGGACATCCTTTCTTTTACTGTGTTTTATAAAAAAATTCTCGGGGTGCGTGCTTCTAGAGACATTCCTTGGTGATGTGACCACGGACACCTACCTGCTGGGCTGAAAAGCAGTCTGGGTCTTGTTTAGGACGCAGGGATTATGGACTCAGAAGGCTCTCCTCTTAAACATCTTAAAGTTGAGAGCAATTTTCAATGCTCTGATGGCTTGGCCTCAGTCATCCTTAGCTTGGGTCCAATCAGACTATATCACCTCAATGGTTTACATCAACCACTAGGGAGGAACTCGGAGTTCCTTAGCTATGTAGGAGGGGACTTGGATTAATCAGTGGGCGGTAGCTCACAATTGTTGTCTATCTGCAATCCACATTCCAGGAAACAACTGTGAAGCGCATTTCCAGAGCAGACAGATTTTTCATTCTGAGGAGTGGGAACTCCATCCGGAGGTGTTCTCCAACTTAACCCTATAATGGGGGTGCCGGTGTTGGATCTGATGGCATCTCGGCAAAATGCCAAGCTGCCAAGGTATGATTCAAAGTCAAGAGATCCTCAGGCCGCTCAGATTGATGCTCTGGCGGTTCTTTGGGATTTCAGGCTGGTATACCTGTTCTTTCTGTTTGCTCTCCTTCCATGAGTCATTGCTATGAGAACGATTTACCATGAAACAGGGATTAAATATCTTTATTGGTGTGAATCCAAGGGCTACTCTTGGAGTATGGTCTGGATTCTTAGAATTGTGTCCTTTCTACAGGAAGGTCTGGAGAAAGGTTTTGTTGGTCAGTTCTCTGAAGGGCGAGATTTCTGCATTACCTTTTTTGCTGCATAAGCGTCTGGCGGACATGCCAGATATGCAATCTTTTTGTCAGGCCTTGGTCAGTATCAGGCCTGTGTTTAAATCTGTTGCTCCTCCTGGGAGCCTTAGCTTCGTTCTTAAAGTTTTTCAGCAAGCTCTGTTTGAGCCATTGCATTCCATCGTTTACGTTTTTATCTTGGAAGGTTTTGTTTCTTATTGCTATTTCTTCTGCTCGGAGAGTGTCGGAACGCTCATCTTTGCAGTGTGATTCGCCTTATCTTAAATTTATATGCTGATTAGGCGGTTCTTCATACTAATTTAGGGTTCTTCCTAAAGTGGTTTCAGACAGAATTTTAATCAGGAAATTGATGTTTCTTCTCTTTTGTCATAGTTCTTCTTTTCTGAAGAATGTTTTTTTTCACAAATTAGAGGTTGTGCGTGCTTTAAAATTTATTTAAAGTGACTAAGGATTTTCGCCAGCCTTCTGCCCTGTTTGTTTGTTTCTTTGGGAAACGTAAAGGTCAGAAAAATTCTGCTACTTCTCTTTCTCTCTGGTTGAGAAGTATAATTGGTTTTGCTTATGAGACTGCTGGGCAGCAGTCTCCTGAGAGAATTACAGCTCATTCCACTAGGGCTGTCTCTTTTTCTTGGGTTTTCAAAAATTAAGCTTCTCTGCAACAGTTTTGCAAGGCTGTAACTTGGTCTTCTCTGCATACCCTGTCCAAATTTTACAAATTTGATACTTTTGATACTCGGCTGAGGTTCTTTTGGGAGTAAGGTTTTTCAAGCGGTGGTGCCTTCTGTTTAGGTTACCTGTCTTGTCCCTCACTAATCATCAGTGTCCTCTAGCTTGGGTATTGTTTCCCAACAGTAATTGATGATTCCGTGCACTCACCGTATCTTAAAATTCATGCTTACCTGATAAATTTATATCTTTCCGGATACAGTGAGTCCACGTCCCGCCCTTTCTTTTAAGACAGTTATTTTTTACGTTAACATCAGGCGCCTCTACACCTTGTGTTATTTCCTTTTTCTCCATTTTCCTTCGGTTGAATGACTGGGGATTGTGGGAAGGGAAGTGACATTTAGCATCTTTGCTGTGTTGCTCTTTGCCTCCTCCTGCGGGCCAGGAGTGATATTCCCAAAAGTAATTGATTATTCCCTGGACTCACCATATCCGGAAAGAAATACATTTATCAGGTAAGCATAAATTTTGTTTTTTTTATGTGTACTTAACATATCCTCCTCGCCTTCTTGAGGCCACTTATACTGCACAGGGACATACTTTATTGTTAGACAGTGGACAGTGGACCCTGAAGGAAATAGCATATATAATAGAAAGGGTTACTCCTAGACCCTTCCAGATTACTTTATAGGAGTATAAATTTCCCAAATTATAAATAGTGGCCTTTCTTTACTCATTTTAGTAAGGGGAAATTACAGGGCAGTGACAGTGGACACATAGTACATCTCAAACATATAGTGCCACTTTTGGACCATTGCTTTTAAACATTACTGTGTATCTGCTGGTGAGTGCCAGGTTTTCTGTGTGTTGTGTTAATAATGTTTGTAATACTTCCCTATGGGCCTGTCACCCAGGCTGCTCAGGGGTTAACTGCCTGGGTTGCTGTTACTGTGCAGCGTGTCTGTCAATGTTCAGGGCTGGAAAGTTTACAGGGGCTTAGGATGTGTACCCAGTTTAGTCTGTGAGTGCGATCCATTCATGTGTTTTATATATATATATATATATATATATATATTCAAACTGTTCAAACATAGAAATATCAGTACCAATATACAACTATAGTAGGGTGCAAGCCAATACCAACTACCAAATGGAGATTAAAATCTTCAAGGGGAGCCCAGCAGATTGGATTAAATAAATTGTTCTCTAGGTCATGACAAGGGGGGGGGGGGAACCCAAGCCAATAATTACAGGTCACTTCAATAAGGTCCTTAAGGGGCATTTTAAACCTTTCATATTCCCAAAATAAGTTTTCATATAACATAATAGTTTTAAACTGCTAAACAGGTATAAACAATATAAACATTATTCCCCCAAGATCTAAATGGAATATGTAAATATCTCTAAACGTTTGGTTACTATAAGACTGTCAATAAGAGCTGTCAGTTGAGCAGTAGTGTAGATACTCTGACTGTATCCACAAGCAAAGGGGGCAATATATCTGAGGAATAGGTATTAGCTATTAGTCCCTTTAATATCAAATTATCTGCTCACAAGATCTAGCTCTAGATATAAGTATTATATAATATGAGTCACAAGCCTTTTCATATACTAAAGCTCTGTAAAATATATTCTCAGATTAATGAGGCAAAATGTGCAGCACCTAGTTTAAGCCAAATACATAATTCCGCACCAGCTGCTGGCAGCACGACACAGTGGCCCAAATAGTTAGGGAAATTATAACAGGTGTTAAATGTGGAACAAAAACTTGGTTCTGACTCTGTCTATATATGATGGAAATATCACTAAAAGATGTACCCAAAGTAAGCAGAATG
Organism: Bombina bombina; assembly: GCF_027579735.1. Taxonomy (NCBI): domain Eukaryota; kingdom Metazoa; phylum Chordata; class Amphibia; order Anura; family Bombinatoridae; genus Bombina; species Bombina bombina. The sequence continues at coordinate 146,898,267 of NC_069501.1, read as the reverse complement.
AAATAAAACAATTTAAAATTGTATTTATCTAGGTTTGAATACATGAAATAGTAACTGACAACCTCTCTTATGAAACAACAAATAAAATAACCTTGCTATTCTCCACAAAAGATACTTAAATTATCCCTTGTTATACAATATAGCTTGGGCAAAAGTTGTCATTCTTGGACCATGCAAAACCACAAATCTTGGGATTTGTTGTGCACATGCAGATATATATCACTAGAAAAAAACATACTTAAGTATGGTAATATGAGGTAGCGCTCTTAAACAGAATATTAAACAATACAGGCAAACTGGTTATAATTTATAAGCAAAATATTCAGTGCTATGGAAAATTTCCAGCATAAAGCTATAATAATGTCTAATATCTGCTTGTACTTGGTGGATTTGCTGATTGCTCATCCAGTTCTTATACAGCTAAAGAAAATTGTAAAAGGAAGGAATTATGTGTCAGATTTTACCCTATTCACCTTCTATCCTAAAATGCTGCAAAGGTCTCAGGGAGTTTAACTCACTTAGGCCCTGCAGGCCATGAAATTTAAGATCAAAAAGTCTCAAGATCAAAACAGCCAGAATATCTCCATTTCCAGTTAAGCCTTTTAAAGATGTATGTGAATCAGTTCCAATCAAAAAGGTGCCCTTTTTCAGCACCAGGAAGTAATCATCGGACTGCTTCATCCAAGAGATGTTTATCAAATCGTGTCCACAGTTGTTGTAGGCTCTCTGGTTGCACACATATGCCTATCAAAGTGCAGAGTTCTTGTAATATATACCTTGTAATATATAGTGGTTGTCATGTCGAACCCAAACAATATTAGAAAATGCTGGTACTGACTTCTTGATCAATGCAGTACTCAGTAACCCAATATTTTTTTGGGGGGGGGAGGGGGATATGTGCGGCAGCCCAAGTCACAAGGTACACTGGACACATGTAATGAACCTTCAAAGCTTAGATACGGGTACTTGTGGCTTTCCTGAAGAGCATAGGCCAGGCTTGCAGTCTGTATATCAGCTCCTGTATTTTGTTAAATGCAGGAAATATCTACTTCCAAATGTATAAATTACACTAAGCTAGCAATACATATTTTTCATAATAGTGAAGCTTGGAACTTCACAGAGAAACGTTCTGCCACTTCAGAAGTTGTCACTGCCCTATAATTACATTTATTTTATGTAGGTTTCAGTTTAGTGTGTATCAACCCATTTCTTCAAAATGATGCATCTGGTACTATTTGTATTCACACAAAGAGGCAAATTTATCATATATTGGACGGACATGATTCACTGTAGCTGTAGCATACGCTGACGGCATTTAACATTGCACAAGCAAGCCGCCCCTAGCAGGGGGTGTCAAGCATCCCAATCGTATTGGATCAGGATGATTGTTGTCCGCCACCTAAAAGATGGAAGAGAAGTTAAGGAGCAGCGGTATTACGACAGCTGCTTCTTAACTTCTGTTTCCGGTGAGCCTGAAACTACGGGGGTTGATAATCGCTGCTTGTTAAATCTGCCCCTAACTAGCAGTTACAGTGTAATTATAGAAGAATATTTCTTACTATCAATATATTTTGCAATAGAAATGTTCTTTTTTATTTTAATGGCGTGTGAAACCCAAAAATAGTTATTTTATGATTCAGACAGAGCATACAATTTTAAAAAAGTTTCCAATTTACTTCCATTATTACATTTTCTTTGTTCCCAGTGTATTCTGTGTTGAAGAGATAGCTAGGTCGGTGTCTGGAACACTACATGGCATGAAATAGTGCTGCCATCTAGTGCTCTTGCAATTGGATAACATTCTTGCAAAGCTACTTCCATATAGTGCTCCAGAAATGGTCTGGCTCCGAAACTTATGTCCATGCATTTCAGCCAAAGATACCAAAGGAACAAAGAAAACTGATGATTGAAGTAAATTTGGCAGTTGTTTAAAATCACACGCTTTGTTTGAATCATGAAACAAACATTTTGGGTTTCAAAATTCTTTAAGATTGACATCTCTATTGGTGCATAAGTGTCTGTCAATCAAGATTCTGCACAAGAGCGTAGTTACTAATTGGTTACTAAGTAAACTCTAAGATCTGCATCTATGGGTATGTATGAGGTGTCTATCTCATGGTTAAAACTCTTTATAAATCTACAATAGGAACATCCAATCCAAATACACATTGATAATAGTCACCAAGTCTTATTGGTTCTGGCTGCAGCTCAACTTAAATTGTTTAAATTCTTGGCATCCAAAGATGGTTGCAATCAATGCATAATATATTTTCATCTTCTCTCTAAATTTAAAGGGAATTAAAGCCTCATGCAGATAATTAAAATTACTCATATATATTTTTTTGTGCAACTAGAAAGAATGGTACCGTTTGTATTGCATCTTGTTGTTTTATGCGACTACATTTTACAGTTTCAGGTCTACACCAGAAATAAACTCTTTTTCAAATAAAAGGTCACACTCAATATCTTTAACCTGCAGAAACCCTGTAAAATACTACAAATTCTATTAATCAAAAAAGTGATATACTGATATATATATAAATATATATATATATATATATATATATATATAAACTTCTAATGAAAAATGCTATAACAACCATATGCATCTGAGGGAAAATGTACAATTATATATAGAGGCCAGATAAAAAATTGAACACCGTATTGTGTACCCTAGCCATCTGTTAAGTATTGTGTATAGTACAAACTACATTTTCCTAATACATGTCCTTTTTACTTTGCTAATTATAGAATTACTATATTGTAGGATAAAGTTGGCAATAACATGAATCTGGCAATCTGCCGAATATATGGATTAAAGATTTCTGCTCTAGAAGAGAATAACATTCGCTTTTTAAAAAAATAAAGCTAATTTAGGAAAAAAATAAATGATAAAACAAGAAAATGTACTGTACATCTGCAATGAGTTAAAGGCATACTAGAAGACAGATTTGTTTTAGGAATTTATAAGTCAACATAGGCAATTATTCGATTCATCTTCTCATACAGTTCAGTTTTACCATCTGTCAAAAACAGTACTTTTAAATACGATCCAAATGCTAAGCATAATATTTCACATACCAAGAGACCGGGAATGAATATGATTCATCAACAAATGAAAATTAATGGTTAGGAGACAAAATCATTGATATATAATTAAGAATAGGCTTAAATATAAATGAGTACATGATGTACTTACAGGGAAGAAGAGGTGTTGTAGGAATTGTAGGGACATGAGTTGGTTGAGGAAAAGCACTTTCATTACAGCTTCTGGGAACCAAGCCAATGTCGTCTAGTGCAATGTCACTAAAACCTGGGTTTTTAATAGCATTAAATGCAACCTGTTAATATGAAATTGAACAAAATATTTAAATGTGTTTTTAGACATAAAAGGTTACGCATAAATTACTTTAAATATCATGTATTTTTCAACTTAAATTATATTAATTTGTGTATGTCGGTAGTTAGATGTGATTGAAATTATTACTGACTAAAAGGGTCATGTATTTCTTTGCAATATAATGCACTGAGTTTCCACTGAGTGAAACTAGTTATACGTGTTCAACATTTAATTATTATTATCAAGATACTATTTGAAAAATAGGAGTACATTATAGTTAGCTACTGTACTTAAGAAGTTGTAAAATATTTGTAGACTGTGCTTTGATGTTCAGAAATGTTCTATTTTTTCTGTTGCAAAAATTGTATAATAATAGACACTGGAACTTTATGAGATGATCTATCCAAAAACTCTATCTTGTCACCGTGTGTGTGTAAAATAGATGGCAACCACCATTTTATCTGAAATTTATCTTGCATTTTAAACCTTAAAATCTTATATTAACCCTTCACTACCGGGACTTTCAGAGAAGAATTTGCACAAAATACCGGAGAATTTTTAGCATTTTTGCTATCACTCCATTTAAACAGAAATAGAGCCTTGGGGGTAAATTTAACAAAAGGAGAGAGGACATGATTCGCTGTAGAGAATCATGTTAGCTTGACCTCGCTAAATGCCGACAGCATACGCTGTCGGCATTTAATGTTGCACAAGCATTTCTAGTGAAATGCTTATGCAATGATGCCCCTAGCAGGGGCCCTCAATCACCCCGATCATATCTAAAAGGTGGCTGACAAGTTAAGGAGCAATGGTCTTATGACCACTATTTCTTAACTTCCGTTTCTTAAACAATGGGGCTCTGAAGCAGCATCCGCTACTTAATAAATGGAGCTCTTGTTTTTTTTATTTACCTGTCAAAACTTTATATATTTTTTTAAGCAGACAACCCAATGCATTGATTTAAGCCAATTTTGGTATATTTCATGCCATTATTTCCCCGCCAAATTCGATCATTTAAAAAAAAAAAATTGTTAACTTTTTCACAAACTTTGAATTTCTCACTGAAATTAATTACATAATGCTTGTGCAGTCATGACACAAATGGTTGTAAAAGCTTTTCTAGGATCCCCTTTGATTAGAATAACAGACATACATTAAAATTTCATGACTGATACAGAGGGGTCAATTTATCAAGCTCCGTATGGAGCTTGATGCCCCTTGTTTCCGGCAAGCCTATAGGTCTAAAGAACGCTGCTCCATAACTTGTCTGCCTGCTCTGAGGCAGCGGACAGAAATCAACCCAATCTAATACGATCGGGTTGATTGACACTCCGAATCTGCAGGGGGCGGCATTGCACCAGCAGTTCACAAGAACTGCTGGTGTAATGATAAATGCCGAAATATGCTGTCTGCATTTATCAATGTGCAGGGGACATGATACGCTACATTGTATCATGTCCGCTCGCACATTAATAAATATACCCCAAAGCATGCAATTTTAACAAATTTTTAGTTTGTTTATATTATCAAATTAGTTTCATTCTCTTGCTCTCCTTCATTGAAGAGCATACCTGGGTAGCTCAGAAGCAGCAATGCTCTACTGGGAGCTAGTTGGTAATTGGTGACTGCCCATATCTTCCTCTTGTCATTGGCCCTGCCGATGTGCTCTGTTGTCTCCCAATAGTGCATTGCTGCTCTTGAACTGACTTTTCAACAAAGGACACTAAAATAACTAAGTAAATTTGATAATAGAAGTAAATTGAAACATTGTTTAATACTGCATGCTATGAGTTATGAAAGTTTAGTTATCACTTTACTGTACCATTAATGACAGTACATAGGCACACACCCTTAACCCAAGGAAAAAATGACATGCACATTCTAATGCAAAAAATATTTATATAAAGTACGAGGAGATTAAACACACATGTAGAGTTCCACTCGGACATTGCAATAACGGCAGCTCCTGAGCAGGACATGAACTGTGAGCCAATTGGAATGTTCGCAGCCTCTGAGTGGCACATGTTTAAATCCTTTTATCCTAAGCTAGGATCAGTAAAAATCAGCACAAATTACATGATCTAACAAATTACATGTTCTAACAAATTACAGTAGAATAGATTCTTCTCATAGTCAATAATGGATACATATGAGTGATTGACACTTCTAAACCTCCTTGATGTCTCAGGTAAATGGACATTAAAAGGATATTTCAACCAATGCACTGATTAGCCAATGTGAATGAGTAATGAAGTATGGAGCCTACATTTACAGCTAGTTTAAAATTAAAGCAACAGTGTGCTGTAAAATTGGTTTGCCCATAATGGGCCATATTACTAGTAGAGCACGCAAGCTATAAGGGGTTTATCGCTGGTGTGGGCACTCTTAATACGAGTTGAAAGTAAACGCGATCGCTTGAGCACAATTGCTATTTACGCTAGAATGATTACCACGTCGTCAGAGCTCTGGTTAAGTGTTCCCCAAATAAAATAGTTGCATAAAACACATACAAAATACATTAAAAAGTACACTTAGACTCATAATTACACCATCTAATACAATTATTTAAAAATAAGTATTAAACACAAAGGTTATAAAGACTCAAATATATGAGATCTCAGATGTTAGAGACAAAAAAGGCAGGAAAAGGGCTTTAACATTGAAATACACATGTCTAAAATGTATATGTAAGTATTTATATAATATATATATATATATATATATATATGTGTGTGTCTATATATGTCTACATATGCATTTATGTATGTATATGTGTATATTTGTATTTACAGACATATATACCCACATAAATACATATGTATAGATATATAGGCATGTATTTATCAAGCCGTCAACTGCAAATACGCTGGAATTCTGCAGTGTATTTGTGGCAAGCCTGATTCGCCTTAGTTATCAAACCCTACAAACCGGCAAAAGTAGAATTTGGTGACGTAACATACAATCTGCCGGACTCAGTCTGACACAGATCGATGCTTACGTCACTACAGATGTTCCGAACACAAGTTTGGCACAATCTGACTACTTTTGGAAGCTTTCAAATATCCACCAGATTCACTCGGCACTATTCCGGCCCAGCATACCAGGTTTTCAATCTGCCGCCCTGGAGTCGGATGGGAGACGAAAAGCAGCGAGAGCTATGTTCACTGCTGCCCGATATCCCATTGTTTCTTATGGAAACGTGTACACCTAACGCCCTAACATGTACCCTGAGTCTAAACACCCCTAATCTGCCCTGCCCTACACTGCCGCCACCTACATTATACTTATTAACCCCTAATCTGCCGTCTGAAACCGCCGCCACCTAAATAAAACTTATTAACCCCTATCCCGCCGCTCCCGGACCCCACCACAACTAAATAAACATATTAACCCCTAAACCGCTGCTCCTGGAGCCCACCGCCACCTACATTATATTTATTAACCCCTAATCTGCTGCCCCCTACACCGCCGCCACCTACATTATATTTATTAACCCCTAATCTGCCCCTCCTACACCGCCATCACTATATTAAATTTATTAACCCCTAAACCTAAGTCTAACCCTATCCCTAACACCCCCTAACTTAAATATAATTTAAATATATCTAAATAAATATTCCTATCATTAACTAAATAATTCCTATTTAAAACTAAATACTTACCTATAAAATAAACCCTAAACTAGCTACAATATAACTAATAGTTACATTGTAGCTATCTTAGGGTTTATATTTATTTTACAGGCAACTTTGTATTTATTTTAACTAGGTACAATAGTTATTACATAGTTATTAACTATTTAATAACTTCCTAGTTAAAATAAAAACAAATATACCTGTAAAATAAAACCTAACCTAAGTTACAATTACACCTAACACTACACTATAATTAAATAAATTCCCTAAACTAAATACAATTAAATACAATTAAAAAAATAATCTAAAGTACAAAAAAACCCCACTAAATAACAGAAAATAATAAAATAATTGCAAGATTTTTAAACTAATTACACCTAATCTAATCAGCCAATAGAATGTGAGCTCAATCTTATTGGCTGATTGGATCAGCCAATAGGATTGAACCTCAATCCTATTGGCTGATTGCATCAGCCAATAGGATTTTACCTACCTTAATTCCGATTGGCTGATAGAATTCTATCAGCCAATTGGAATTGAAGGGACGTCATTTTGGATGATATCATTTAAAGGAACCTTCATTCTTCAGTTGGACGTCGTTTGAAGAGGATGCTCCACATCAGATGTCTTGAAGATGGAGCTGCTCCGCGTCGGATGGATGAATATAGAAGATGCCGTCTGGATGAAGACTTCTGCCCGTCTGGAGGACCACTTCTGCCCGTCTGAAGGACCACTTCTGCCGGCTTCGTGGAGGACTTCAGCCTGGTTGGGTGAAGACTACTCAAGGTAGGGTGATCTTAAAGGGGTTAGTGTTAGGTTTTTTTAAGGGGGGATTGGGTGGGTTTTAGAGTAGGGTTGTTTGTGTGGGTGGTGGGTTTTAATGTTTGGGGGGTTTGTATTTTTTTTTTTACAGGTAAACGAGCTTATTACTTTGGGGCAATGCCCCACAAAAGGCCCTTTTCAGGGCTATTTGTAATTTAGTGTAGGGTAGGGCTTTTTTTTATTTTGAGGGGCTTTTTTATTTTGTTAGGAGGATTAGATTAGGTGTAATTAGTTTAAAAATCTTTAATTATTTTATTATTTTCTGTAATTTAGTGGGGTTTTTTTGTACTTTAGATAATTTTTTTAAATTGTATTTATGTTAAAATATTTTTTATTATGCAAAGTACATCACATCACATATTGATAAACATTGATATTTCAGTACATCATGGGGTCATTAGACAGTACATCAATGTGGTAAATGCACATCATCCATCTTCTGTATCGAACATTACCATTGATTGTAAGTTGAGATATTAGTCCACAATGTCCATACTATGTCATGTTATACAGTACAATATGCTTTTGTCACAGGCATTAAGGACCAATCCCAATCTGATGTACAGGGCAAAACAATATCTAAGAGAGATATCCTTCATATTATTTTCAAAAACTGGTAAAAAAGGAACAACTTAAATAAAACCTAAAAAAAAAAAAAAAGTAAGAACAAAGAACAAAATACAAAATAATAAGTGGTCATTTGAAAAGCAGTCTTGTGTGTCAATGCTAATTAGTACATTAAAGGCTATATTCCTTATGGGGGCTAAAACGTCTGCTAAAACCCTCCCATGTAAGTTTTCTCCAATACATAGTAATTGTCTGTCTGTATCTATAATTTAGGGCCTTGCGAGTGTTAGCACTTCATCTTGTTTGCATTAACCAGTAAAACCATATTTTGTGGTATGTATCTACATTTCCCAGGATAGAAGCTGCGGCTTCATGGAGTTTATGTGTCATATTAATTCTATCTAAAACTTCCTGCCATGTTGGTGCTCTTTCTCTCCAATACTTGGCAATGCATATTCTTGTGACTGTGCAAAGTATTTTGATGAAAGTATTGATGTGGTGATGATAGTTTGGAATTTTTTAATTGTATTTAATTGTATTTAGTTTAGGGAATTTATTTAATTATAGTGTAGTGTTAGGTGTAATTGTAACTTAGATTAGGTTTTATTTTACAGGTATATTTGTCTTTATTTTAACTAGGAACTTATTATATAGTTAATAACTATTTCATAACTATTGTACCTAGTTAAAATAAAGACAAAGTTGCCTGTAAAATAAAAATAAACCCTAAGATAGCTACAATGTAACTATTACTTATAGGTAAGTATTTAGTTTTAAATAGGATTTATTTAGTTAATGATAGGAATATTTATTTAGATATATTTAAATTATATTTAAGTTAGGGGGTGTTAGGGTTAGGGTTAGACTTAGGTTTAGTGGTTAATAAATGTAATATATTTGGGGGTAGCAGATTAGGGGTTAATAAAAGGGGGTAGGTGGTGGCGGTGTAGGGGGGGCAGATTATGGGTTAATAAGTATAATGTAGGTGGTGGTGGGCTCTGGGAGTGGCGGTTTAGGGATTAATAATTGTATTTAGTTGTGGCGGGGTCTGGGAGCGGCGGTTTAGGGGTTAAACACTTTATTTAGTTGTGGTGGGCTCTGGGAGCGGCAGTTTAGGGGTTAATACATTTATTAGTGTTGCGGCGGGGTTCAGGAGCGGCGGTATAGGGGGTAAACAGTATAGTATAGTGTGGGTGTTTAGTGACAGGGTACCAAGAAAGCTGTAAAAAGCCGAAGAGCAGGGAGATCAATGAATGTTAGTTAACAACAGTCCACTGCTCATTGCACTGTACTTGGTGCGCAGCTTTTTGACAGCTTTTTTGATAATTACGGAGAACATATTCAGGTCCACGGCAGCCATGTTAGGCGATCTTAGGTGAGCGTATTGGTGCCGTCGAATGCAGGCAAGTTGACGCTTTGATAAATAGATGCCATAGACAAATATATAAATTCATTGAAGCTCTTTGCTGTCAAGTAGCTGAAAACATGGTAAAGCATATCCTTGCAATATTCATATTTAATAAAGGTTCTAACTATATATTTCATATAAATATTTCATATAAATATTTCCCAATCCAATGTTTTGCACATAGCAGAACATGTTCTATGTATTTATAAACAGATATATATATATATATATATATATATATATACACATACATATATGTATATATATATATATATTGTATCAAAATATTTTATATATGTATACTGTATATATATATATATATATATATATATATATATATATATATATATATATATATATATATATATATATATGTACTTCTGAATAAATAGAACATTGGAATGTGAAATATTCATATTTTCATTTCGGGTTATAGCGCATTGGAGAATATTTGATCAGGTTTGACCAAGAGTAGGGTGTTAGGTTTTTTCCACTTTTTTTCTCCATTGAATATTTATGGGGGAATACGTGAATGTGCACGCAATATTGGAAGTTCTGCTTTTTTCGCTTTTTAGCACAAGCAAAAACAGTTTATTTTCAACTCAAAGCTTACTTCTAGCGCAGTTAGCGCTCGAGCAGGAGCGTTGATTAGCGCTCCACTTGTAATCTGGCCCACATTGTTTACAACGACTTGTTATAACAGCTGCAGAGTTTAAAATGTATAGGAATTGTTCCTTTTATTATATTTTTGTACATGAAATAGCTGTATCTGCTAGTTGATAGTTGACAATAACCTAATCAAATGAGTTCCCATGCAGAGCTGACCTCATTAAAGGTAAAGGAGCTATTTGTGAACAATTTAAGACACTCTAGCAGGTAAAATGGAACACTGGGAACACATTAAAGGGGAGAAAAAAAATCACAGTATACTTTCCTTTTACATTTTAAGTTAGCTTTAGTTAACATTTTTTACTCAAAAATATTTTAAAACATATACTGCTAGATTCCGAGTTTTGTCGGTAAAAACTTGCGTTGCTAACGAGCCTTTTTTTTCCAGCGCTCACTTTAAACAATGCTGGTATTACAAGTTCTATGAATGGCTGCGTTAGCCTCAGAAAAGTGAGCGTTGAGCCACTTCTCACTGTATTACCAGCGTTGCTTACGGTAGCATTAAGCTGGCTAAAACGTGCTCGTGCACGATCTCCCCATAGGAAACAATGGGGCTGAAACTAAATGCTTTCTAAGTCTACACCTAACACCCTAACATGAACCCCGAGTCTAAACACCCCTAACCTTACACTTATTAACCCCTAATCTGCTGCCCCCGACATCCTCGCCACCTGCATTATATTATTAACCCCTAATCTGCCACTATATACCTATGAACCCCTAATCTGCTGCCCCTAACATCGCCGACACCTACATTATAGTTATTAACCCCTAATCTGCCACCCCCAACGTCGCTGCCACCTACCTACAAATATTAACCCCTAATCGGCCGACCGGACATCGCTGCCACTAGAATAAATGTATTAACCCCTAAACCGCCGCACTCCCACCTCGCAAACACTATAAAATTTGTTATTAACCCTTAATATGCTGTCCCTAACATCGCCGCCACCTACCTTCAATTATTAACCCCTAATCTGCCGCCCCCAACATCGACGATACTATATTAAATTTATATACCACTAAACCTAAGTCTAACCCTAAGCCTAACACCCCCCTAACTTAAATCTATTTTTAATAAATCTAAATAAAATTACTATAATTAAATAAATTATTCCTATTTAAAACTAAATACTTACCTATAAAATAAAACCTAATATAGCTACACTATAACTAATAGTTACATTGTAGCTATTTTAGGATTTATTTTTATTTTACAGGCAACTTTGTATTTATTTTAACTAGGCACAATAGTTATTAAATAGTTATTAACTATTTAATAACTACCTAGATAAAATAAATACAAATATACCTGTAAAATAAACCCTAACCTAAGTTACAATTACAAATAACACTACTCTATAATTAAATTAATTACCTAAACTACCTACAATTAAATACAATTTAATTAAATAAACTAAATTACGAAAAAAAACACTAAATTACAGAAAATAAAAAAGAAATTACAATATTTTAAACTAATTACACCTAATCTAATCTCCCTAATAAAATAAAAAAGCCCCCCAAAATAATAAAATCCCCTACCCTACACTAAATTACAAATATCCCTTAAAAGGGCCTTTTGCGGGGCATTGCCCCAAAATAATCAGCTCTATTACCAGCCCTTAAAAGGGCTTTTTGCGGGGCATTGCCCTAAAGTAATCAGCTCTTTTACCTGTAAAAAAAGAAATATAATACCCCCCTACATTACAACCCACCACCCACACACCCCTACTCTAAAACCCACCCGATCCCACCTTAAAAACCTAACACTACCCCATTGAAGATCACCCTACCTTGAGCCGTCTTCACCCAGCCGGGCACCAGTGGTCATCTGATGGGGCAGAAGAGGACATCCGGACCGGCAGAAGTCTTCATCCTATCTGGGCAGAAGAGGACATCCGGACCGGCAGACATCTTCATCCAAGCGGCATATTCTATCTTCATCCATCCGACGAGGAACGGCTCCATCTTGAAGACTTCCGGCGCGGAACATCCTTCTAGGCCGGCGACTACCCGACGAATGGCTGGTCCTTTAAATGACGTCATCCAAGATGGCGTCCCTCAAACAAATTCCCATTGGCGGATTCTATCAGCCAATCGGAATTAAGGTAGGAAACATCTGATTGGTTGATTTAATCAGCCAATCGGATTGAAGTTCAATTCGATTGGCTGATTGGATCAGCCAATAGAAGTAAATTAGAAACTTTTTTTTTAAATTGTATTTTCTATCTAAATCACAAAAGAAAAATATGGGGTTTCATGACCCTTTACATTATTTTTTTGTTAAATCGAAAAGAGAGGTTTTCAAATTGTGCAACAGTTTTTCAAAAAAATGGAGATTAATGTGCTTACTGAAACATGTTTTTTGTACATCTGAAGGTTCACCTATATATCTGTAAGTCTTGTTCTTATCAGCTAGTGAGCAGCTGATCCTTGGGGATTACCTGTGCACAAACATGCATTTCCTGCTATTTTCAGTCTCAACTAAAACTGTATTAACATACATTTTTGGGCAAAATGAATGATTGAGCACTGCTTTTTCATAACAATGATAACATATTTTTCAACTTAATACCCAATTTTAGTTTCACTCCACAGTCTTGTGTTTTGGAATTTCTTTAGAACTCCACTTAGTTTATAGTTTTAGACATTTACCCAGCCTATTTGGTATGCAATCTAGTTGTAATGGGGTTCTCAGATAATTGAATTAAATTATACGGACACAGATTCTAAGGATATACCTGATAAGGATAGGCCTGTTATAGTCTCTTATTTTTAGTAACTGATGGACCTGTTAATTCACAGTGCCAGCTAGTTAACCAGATGAACCAATCAGGGATGAAAACTTTACTATAAAGAGAGGAGGGAGTCCATTAGAATAGCCAGAATAGAAGAAGGATGAGCATGAAAATGAACGACCCTGCTACTAAAGATCAAAATAGGCTGTAGGGTGGTATCCCTTCAAAATGACTTCAGGCAAGATGTGTTTTTTAAGTAGAGTTGTGTTTTTACCATTTACAGTGTAGGATTAGAATGGTTTTATTATGTTAGCTATGGGCAGATAATTGAGTGTTAGAAGATTTCTTATTAGTGGTGCTGTGTAGGGAATTAAAGGGCCATAATACTCAAATGTTTAAACACTTGAAAGTGATGCAGTATAGCCGTAAAAAGCTGACTAGAAAATATCACCTGAACATCTCTATGTAAAAAAGAAATATATTTTACCTCAAAAGTTTCTCAGTAGCCACATCCCATTGTAAAGGACTTCTAAGCAACAAATCAGTATGTCTGTCCCGGGACAGCAGAAGGAGTGAGCTTACATGTATTTTCATCTTATTTACCTATTCAGCTTAAGGAAGTTTACAATGAAATCTCAGGAGAGTTAAGTCAAATCTCATGAGATCACAGTAAAAGAGTCCATGACCTCAGCACTGTTGATGCTGATTGGCTGCTATTCATTTCTTCATTTATTTTTACCTGCAGCTGGCAACAGCTGAGTATAACTTTTTACACAGAACTTACTCTGCTGAGGTGAAGAAATTGTGAGGTAAAATATCTTCCCTATGAATTGCAGTTATTATTACCTTTGTATAAAAGCAATATTGCATGTAGTTAAAAAAAATAGCAACACAGATTGGACATACAGGTTATAGGGAAAACATACATTTCAAAAGCTGAATAGTATTCCTTGTATAACAACATCACTAACATTTTGTTTGAACCATTATATTAAATGAAATCACATTAAATAAAAAGAAACCCTGCCTTATACTATGCATCTTATATATTTGAGCCCTTATAACTTTGTAATATTTTTTTTAAATATTTTTTTATCAGATAGTGTTCATATGAGTTCATATGAGTGCAATTGTACTTTTGAATGTATTTATGTTGTGTTTAATGCAATTTTTTTCTTCCCCTACCCTTTACGCGAGCTCTCAAGTCATGCTAACTCGATGAGCATAAATTGCCCTTGAGCAAATGCATTTACTTTCAACTCGTAATACTCGTTCTATTTCTGTTGTGCGCAAAAGCCAAGACAAAACAGATTTCGGGTTAGCGTGGTGCTCGTAATCTATCTTATACTTACCTATTTTATATTCCTAAATCTTTGACTTACAGCTATCTGCATATAAAGAAGTAACCTTTCTCTGACTGTTTTAATATGCATTATCATTTTTCTTAAGTGCTCATTACCCTTCTACAAAGTCTACAGTATTCTGCTCTAAAAATAAATAATAGCTCTTACAACATGAACATTTGAATAAGTTTACTAACCACAATGCCAGATGTGTCATTTAGGGTGACCTGTCCATAATTCCAGTTCGGACCATAATTTCCTTGTTTTTGAAATACAGTTATTTCTGTGTTATTTTCGAATAAAATAAGAACACTTAACTGGTAAACATGTACGCCATACATGTGGTACCTAGAATTTAACATGTTAAAGGTCAGATATGAAGTTAAGTACATAAAGACTTACATATTTTTTTTTGAACAGTTCTCAGTCATACCTTACGAGCATTATTTTTTTAACTGATTTACTTATAATAAATTAGACATTACAATGCAAAATGTGTGAATTCAAAATTAATATTTTTAAATGTTTAAAAACTGATATTTTTAGCACTTTTTACAAGATTTTGCAATGAAAAGCATTTCAGAGTTACATCCATTGAAAATCCTGGCGCACCTTATATCCTTGGACTCCTTTGCAGTGGGCAATTAGGGACAGATATAAATGAGCATGTGCTTTAATTTAACCGATTACTGTGTATTTTATTATAAACCATGTAAATGCAGACTAACCACAGACCATACAGAAATACCAACTCTAGCTATGTGTTTAACTATTGCAAAGGGCTTAAAGACCTAGGTAAAGTCTCACTTTTAGGTAACAAGCAATTGCACTGTCCAAACAGAAAAGCACTATTGAGCCAATCAGGAGCCACAGGTGCAGGTGCTTGCCAATAACTCCTTTAAAGATATAGGGCTGATCACAAGCTATCTGCTTACAATTATCATCATGTTAATGGCTGTTGATGAGTCACAACCTGTCATTGTCATTGTTTACTGGCAGCACTTTTTTTTTCAATATCATTTCAGTGGTCCTATATTTTAGCATGCTCTGGTTCTGTTTTACTGATTACTATTCAAATTCTCAATACTTAACAATACATTTGATAGGGTCAATTTTCACAAATAAATGTCAGCATTTAAAAGGATTTGATAAACCCTGGACAACACTTTTTGCCTAACTACTAAATACCTCCAAAAGTTTTTCAATATCATTTTGCTTTTGCGCATGGGTAAAACATACAGAAAATACCCTCTGCCACATTGGATAGCAATGTCACCAAACAGATACAATTACTTCCTGGTTGATTAATTAAAGTTAAAATAGTAACAATAAGTACTTTTTTTACACTAAATATTTTTTAGCAAAATTGATTTCCAAAAACACATGCCTGCTATACTGATTCACACCTGTCCGCAGGCCTCCCTAACAGGCCACATTTTGAGGATATCTGAACTGGAGCACAAGTGA
This sequence comes from Bombina bombina, assembly GCF_027579735.1. NCBI lineage: Eukaryota > Metazoa > Chordata > Amphibia > Anura > Bombinatoridae > Bombina > Bombina bombina. Next base: position 146,882,275 of record NC_069501.1, on the reverse strand, counting down.
AATAATCATCTGATTAGTAAACATGGTTATTTTACCTGCTCTCACCCAAGTGAAAACCAGTGCTCTAGGGTTTAAAAGCAAAGGTTAATCGCATACACCACCTATTAACATCCCTACATACTATGAAAAGGGATCAATCAAAATACATGCTCTATAATGATGTAATCGCTAAACCTAGGAAAGGGTTATTTTGATTGTTGTTGATCATGCACATTTTGCATTTTGATTACAAAATTATGGGGTTAACAATGTAGATAAATGCTTCGTGTTTTTGGGAAGCAATGTTTTTTTCTTTAATTCACAGTAATACAGGAAGTTAAATTTAAAGGGATAGTAAACATCTTTTAAAAATAAGGCATTTCTGTTATGTTGCTATACCTCCCACCATTTGGCTTATTTGGAGGAGTCCATCTGGGCTTAAGTCCACAGACAATAAGGCTAGCCACAGTCATAATAAAAATTCATTGATTTACAGTTGTTACCTAATACATCCAATTAGATACTTATATGTAGCATAGTTAGCCATGAAAAGTCAGCAAAAGCATTTCAAGTTCTCAGAATTATGAATTGCTCAAATTTCAGAGCTAAATTACATGAAAAGGGGACAAAATAAATCATTAAATATTATAACTAAACATGTTTTATAAAATTGTCAAGGTTTTTATTGTACCTTTAAAATACCATTAAATACAGTAGCATTGTATAATTAACACATGTATAATAAAAGGACAATGCAATAGCACTTATTCAAATCAGCATTGGATTTGTTTCTGACTATTTTCTTTTTTTTTTCACTTTCCTGCCTCCTGTATCATGTGACAGCCATCAGCAAATCAGACTTATATATGTACTAGGCGATAAGCCTGCCCAGAGGGCAGTCTATGTTGAAAAAATAAAAAACCCCAAGCTAAAGTTACAAAAAATAAAAAAAGTAAAATGCCTGAAAGGGGCATTTGTATGGGCATTGCCCTTACAAGGGCATTGAGCTCTTTTACTGCCCTTTAAAGGGCAATCAGCTCTTTTACAAGCCCAAAAAAACCCTAATCTAAAAAAAAAAACCTAAAAAATTTAAATAAAAAAGCCTAAGACTAAGACTCAAATAGATACTTACCGTTCCTGAAGTCCAGCGGAGAAGGTCTTTTTCCAGGCGGCTCCATCATCTTCTATCTTCATCCCGATGAAGGCGGCGCGGAGGTGCAGATCTGTCTTCCCGATACGTGGATCCTCAGCAGCGGTACTCAAAGGCGACAGTCCTCAGTGGCGGTCCTCGGTGGTGGACCGCGACGGCGTTCCTCAGCAGCATGGAGGCTCCTCTTCATCCGATATCCATTGTACACTAAAGATTGAATGCAAGGTACCGCAATCAATTTCGGTTACCTTGCAATCCTATTGGCTGAAATTTTAAAATCAGCCACTATGATTAGAGCTATTGGAAACCTATTGCCTGTTCAAATCAGCCAAAAAGATTTCAGTAGCTCTCATCCTATTGGCTGATTTCAAAATTTCAGCCAATAGGAATGCAAGGTACTCCAATAAATATATGGGGTACCTTGCATTCAATCTTCAGTGTGTAACGGATGATCGCATAAAAAGGAGCCTCCATGCTGCTGAGGACCGCCGCTGAGTATCCACGCATCGGTAAAGCCAACTCTGCACCTCCGCTCAGCGCCACCTTTGCTCTGGATGAAGATAGAAGATGATGGAGCTGCCTGGAACAAGACCTTCTCCGCCGGACTTCAGGAACAGTAAGTGCCTATTTGGGGCTTAGTGTTAAGATTCTTTTTTTTTTCAGATCAGGGATTTAATAGGCTGGAAAAGAGCTGATTGCCCTTTTAAAGGCAGTAAAAGAGCTGAATGCCCTTTTAAGGGCAATGCCCATACAAATGCCCCGTTAGGGGCAATGAGTAGTTTATTTTTTTTTAGTGTTAGGTTTTTTTTATTTTGGGGGGTTTGGTGGGTGGGGTTTCTTTACTGTTAGGGGGATTTAGTAATTTTTAAACGTAAAAGAAGGAGCTGTTTAACTTAGGGCAATGCCCTACAAAAGGCACTTTTAATTGTTATTGGTAGTCTAGATTTGGGGGTATTTTTATTTTGATTATTTTGTTTTTAATTTTTTGCAATTTAATGTTAGGATTTTTTATTTTAATTGTAATTTAGTAGTAATTGGGGATAATTTAGGGGGTGTTAGGTTAGGGGGCTTAGTAATTAAATTAGTTATTTGTGTTGTCGGTTGGCTGTACAGGGGTTAATAGGTTAATTAGGTTTATTGCAATGTGGAGGTTTGTCGGTTTAGGGGTTAATAGGTTAAATATGTTTATTGCGATGTGCGGGTTTTGCGGTTTAGGGGTTAATAGATTAATTAGGTTTATTGCGTAGTGGGGGGTTGGCGGTTTAAGAGTTAATATTTTAATTATGTTATTTGTGGATTAGGGGTTAATTACTTTATTGTTTTGCGATGTGGGAGTTGGCGGTTTCGATGTTTGTTAATACTTTGTGCGGGAGGTTAGTTTTTTTTGTTATACTTCGTGCGGGCGGTTACATGTATTTTTTAATTTATTGTGGGCTGTTAAGTGTTTTTTAGTTATTTTGTGCGGTTGCATTTTTTTTTTTTAAGGCTTCAGGTTTGCCTACGCTGCGGTGGATTCTTTCAACACCCTATCATTTTTGGAATCCACCAGGATTCAGCGATTCTTTTGGCTGTGTGTGCAGTCAACATTCTTTTGGCTGCCTCACACAGCCAACATTTCTTTGAGGATGCATGCGCAACTGGCGACACCGACGGAAGCGTTACAAACGCGATTATAGTGTAGATACACTGTAAAACTCTTGCACATGCTCAGTAGAAACAAGTGCCAAAAAAATGTCCACATACAAAGACTGTGTAACATTTTTATAATTGCATTCTTGTCTGAACCACAAAAGTTTAATTTTGACATTAATTATTAATTAATTATTATTATTGGTTATTTGTAGAGCGCCACCAGATTCCGCAGCGCTATAAACAAAGGCAGACCATAAATTATTATCTGCCCTTTCATGTCTGTTTCCCTATTTCTTTAATCTGTTCTTTGTCAACTCTTTGTCTACAACCTTGAGGGGACGTTTTGCTTTGGATTGAACAAGTATTGCAAGCTTTTTTTTTTATAAAAAAATGGTTGCTGATGAAATAAGGGAACTCCAGTATATTTTAATTATAAATAATACCAGAACTATTATTCTGTATATTATTTTCAACACACTTAGCCCCTGGAAAAAAAATGTAGATCAATACAATTTAATTGGTTTCCTTTTCCCTGTAAGGAAATAATTAACTAGACTTACAGTAAAAAGGAAAGTAGTTTACAGTGAAATAAAAATTGCTTTCCCTTAATATTTTCAGTAAATTCCATCCAATATTTTAAAACCAAACTCAAGCTGTCTACTTTCCATATTTTAGGTGAACTTATAATATCGAGCATGCAATAACTTATTCCCCCATAGAAGTCAATGGAGCAAAAAAGTTGAAAAAAAAACGAGCATCCAACTTGCGCCAAACCTGATCACATATTTCCCAGGGCACTAACTCAACATGAAAATATGAATATTTCAAATTCCAATGTTCTTCACATGGAAGAATATGTTCTACTTAATTATAAATACATATTTCTATATATATTTCTATATATATATATATATATATATATAAATATGTATATATATATATATATATATATATATATATATATATACAGTAGAGAATACCACTCACATTTTTGGAAATATTTTATTATATCTTTTCATGTGACAACACTGAAGAAATTACACTTTGCTACAATGTAAAGTAGTGAGTGTACAGCCTGTATAACAGTGTAAATTTGCTATCCCCTCAAAATAACTCAACACACAGCCATTAATGTCTAAACCGTTGGCAACAAAAGTGAGTACACCCCTAAGTGGAAATGTCCATATTGGGCCCAATTAGTCATTTTCCCTCACCAGGGTCATGTGACTCATTATTGTTACAAAGATCTCAGGTGTGCATGGGGAGCAGGTGTGTTAAATTTAGTGTTATCGCTCTTACACTCTCTGATACTGGTCACTGGAAGTTCAACATGGCACCTCATGGCAAACAACTCGCTGAGGATCTGAAAAAAAGAATTGTTGCTCTACATAAAGATGGCCTGGGCTATAAGAAGATTGCCAAGACCCTGAAACTGTGCTGCAGCACAGTGGGGAAGACCATACAGTGGTTTCACAGGACAGGTTCCACTCAGAACATGCCTCGCCATGGTCGACCAAAGAAGTTGAGTGCACATGCTCAGCGTCATATCCAGAGGTTGTCTTTGGGAAATAGACGTATGAGTGCTGCCAGCATTGCTGCAGAGGTTGGAGGGGTGGGGGGTCAGTCTGTCAGCACTCAGACCATACGCTGCATACTGCATAAAATTGGTCTGCATGGCTGTTGTCCCAGAAGGAAGCCTCTTCTAAAGATGATGCACAAGAAACACGCAAACAGTTTACTGAAGACAAGCAGACTAAGGACACGGATTACTGGAATCATGTCCTGTGGTCCGATGAGACCAAGATAAACTTATTTGGTTCATATGGTGTCAAGCATGTGTGGTGGCAACGAGGTGAGGAGTACAAAGATAAGTTTGTCTTGCCTACTGTCAAGCATGGTGGTGGGAGTGTCATGGTCTGGGCCTGCATGTGTGCTACTGGCACTGGGGAGCTACAGTTCATTGAGGGAATCATGAATGCCAACATGTACTGTGACATACTGAAGCAGAGCATGATCCCTTCCCTTCAGAGACTGGGCCTCAGGGCAGTATTCCAACATGATAACAACCCCAAACACACCTCCAAGACGACCACTGTCTTGCTAATGAAGCTGAGGGTATAGGTGATGGACTGGCCAAGCATGTCTCCAGACCTAAACCCTATTGAGCATCTGTGGGGCATCCTCAAACGGAAAGTGGGGGAGCACTCCATGATGTTGTCATGGAGGAGTGGAAGAGGTCTGTAATGGCAACTTGTGAAACTCTGGTGAACTCCATGCCCAAGAGGGTTAAGGCAGTGCTGGAAAATAATGATGGCCACACAAAATATTGACACTTTGGGCCCATTTTGGACATTTCCACTTAGGGGTGTACTCAATTTGTTGCCATTGATTTAGATATTAATGGCTGTGTGTTGAGTTATTTTGAGGGGATAGCAAATCTACGCTGTTATACAGGCTGTACACTCACTACATTACATTGTAGCAAAGTGTAATTTCTTCAGTGTTGTCACATGAAAAGATATAATAAAATATTTACAAAATTGTGAGGGATGTACTCACTTTTGTGAGATACTGTATATATATATATATATATATATATATATACTTACATATACATCATTAGACATGTATATGTATGTATGTATCTTAATGTTAAAGCCCTTTGCCTGCGACCTCATATCTGTGAGCCTTTATAACTTTTGTGTGCAATTTTATTTGTAATAGTTTTATTAGATGGTGTTATTAAGAGTGCAACTGTACCCTATAATGTATTTTTGATGTGTTTTGTGACACTTTTTTGTTTTGCGAAACAGTTACCGGAGCTCTGAGAACGCGGTATTCTATTCTATTCTATTGGGTTCTTGTAAAGCACGGCTATTCACCCCATAAGGGTCTCAAGGCGCTGAGGGTTGCAGTTCAGTCGAAGAGCCAGGTCTTGAGGTCCTTTCTGAACTTAGGGCGGTAGCTTGTCTTAGGTGCAGCAGGAGGGTGTTCCAAGTCTTGGCTGCCAGGTGAGAGAAGGATCTGCCTCCCGCTGTGGTTTTCCTGATGTGGTTGATGACTGCGAGGGCTTGTTCTGCTGATCGAAGTTGTCTGGCAGGGGTGTAGAAGGTAACACGGTGGTTCAAGTATTCGGGACCGATGTTGTGGAGGGCCTTGAATGCATGAGTGAGAAGCTTGAAGGTTATTCTTTTGTTGATGGGGAGCCAGTGCAGGTCCCGCAGGTATTTGGTGATGTGGCATTGACGATGGATGTCAATGATTAGTCTGGCCGAGGTGCTCTGGATGCGCTGCAGTCTATTTTGGAGCTTGATGGTGGTGCCGGCGTAGAGTGCATTACCATAGTCCAGTCGGCTGCTGACGAGGGCGTGAGTGATAATCTTCCTGGTCTCGGTTGGGATCCCTTTGAAGATCTTTTGCAGCAGGTGGAGTGTGTGGAAGCATGCAGAAGAGACGGCGTTGATTTGCCGATCCATGGAGAGCGATGAGTCCAGGATGATGCTTAGATTTCGTGCATGGTTGGTGGGGGTTGGAGGGTGTCCGAGGGCTGTGGGCCACCAGGAGTTATTCCAAGCGGATGTGGTGGGACTGAAGAGGAGGACTTTGGTCTTGTCTGCGTTCAGCTTTAGGCAGTTGTAGCTCATCCAGGTGGCGACTGCTGTCAGCCCTTCGTGGACGTTTCTCTTGGCGGTGGTGGGGTCACTGGTGAGTGAGATGATTAGCTGGGTGTTGTTGGCGTAGGAGACAATGTTGAGGTTGTCTCATCGGGCGATGGCGGTGAGAGGGGCCATGTAGATGTTAAATAGGGTGGGGCTCAGTGAAGAGCCTTGGGGTACACCGCAGCTGATTTCTGTGGGCTTGGAGGTGAAGGGTGGGAGTCTAACTTTCTGGGTTCTGCCGGTGAGGAAGGAGGTGATCCATTCCAGGGCTTTGTCGCGTATACCAACATCATGTAGTCGTTGAGGAGGGTGAGGTGGGAGACAGTGTCTAATGCTGCTGAGAGGTCTAGGAGAATGAGGGCGGCGGTCTCTCCTCAGTCGAGAAGGGTGAGGATGTCATCTGTCGAGGGTGGTTTCGGTGCTGTGGTTGCTCCTGAAACCGGATTGGGAGGGGTCCAGGGTGTGGTTGGCTTCGATGTAGTCAACGAGTTGCTCATTGATTGACTTTTCGATGACTTTGGCTGCAAAGGCGGAGCAAAGAGATTGGGCGGTAGTTCTTCGGATCATTGGGGTCAGCCGTGGGTTTTTTCAGTAGGGGTTTTAATTCTGCATGCTTCCAATCATCCGGGAAGTTGACAGTTTCGATGGAGCAGTTGATGGCGCTGCAGAGCTCGGGAGCTATGGAACCCGCTTTGTGATGCGGGCATGGGTCCGAGGGTGCTCCGGAGTGGATCGATCTCATGATTCTGATGGTGTCCTCTGTGGTAAGGGGGCTCCAGATGGTCCGTGGGGGGTAGGCGGTGGTGTATTTGGGTGAGGTATCGGTGGGAGTTGGTGGGTAGGCGGTGTTGGTTGAGTTCTGGGGCGCGAAGCTGTCATAGATGTCGATGATCTTGCGGTGGAAGTACATTGCGAGGTTATCACAGTGGACATTTCTCTTGGCGGTGGTGGGGTCACTGGTGAATGAGATGATTAGCTGGGTGTTGTCGGCGTAGGAGACAATGTTGAGGTCGTGTCATGGGCGAATGAAGTTTCCTTTAAATGACGTCATCCAAGATGGCATCCCTCGAATTCCGATTGGCTGATAGGATTCTATCAGCCAATCGGAATTAAGGTAAGAACATCTGATTGGCTGATTCAATCAGCCAATCAGATTCAAGTTCAATCCGATTGGATGATCCAATCAGCCAATCAGATTGAGCTTGCATTCTATTGGCTGTTCCGATCAATAAAACTCATACATTTTTGTGGTATAAAATACCAAATGCCGAACAGATAGCTTAGCATGCTAAGGCACTGTGGCTGAGCTCTGTAGCAACCCAAGGGTTGTAGGTTCAATCCCCGGTGAGGTCCACTCAGACTTTCATCCTTCCGAGGTCGATAAAATGAGCAGCACCTTGAGACCCTTACGGGTGATTAGCCGCACTTTACAAGTACCCAATACCATTTCATTAGGCTAGGTAAAAAAACAATTGAATTAATACATAATTAGTTTAGATGATCTTAGATTTCTTTACTAATTTAAAGGGATGTTAAACCCAAATAAATAATTTTGTTATTCAGACAGGACATACAATTTTTGAAAAAGTTCCAATTAACATCTATTAAGAAATTTGCTTTGTTCCCATGGTATTTTTAGTTGAAGAGATACCTAGGTAGGTTTCTGGAGCCCCTCATGGCAGGGAATAGTGCTGCCCTCTAGTGCTCCTGCAAATGGATAACATATTTGCAAAACTGCTACCATTATAATCCTTCAGAAACATGCACACTCAAGCTTTATTCAACAGAAGATACTAAGAGAACAAAGACAATTTGATAATACAAGTAAATTAGAAAGTTTTTTTAAAACTGCATGCTCTATCTGAAATCATGAAAGGAAACATTTGGGTTTCATGTCCCTTTAATGAGATTAAATGTTTAGATGCATAGTTCTAACTATATTACTCATATACTGTACATTTATCTAGGGAAGAGAGAGTGAACACTTTCTGAAATCTCCCTGCCTCTAAACAGTTTACACTGGTATCATGTTTACAGCTTAGTGTTTTTACTACACGGATCAAGCATCTAAAACTAGTCAAGTGTTACTTGTCCCTATTTAACATCTAGGGTTTTCAGAGGTCATTTACAGGGCAACAAAATAAGTCGTTTCTTTAGGAAAAAATAAGTATATACATAAATCATATATGTGTCTCTGTGTTATCTATACAAGAATGTCGCTCAGAAAATAGTAGCCAGAAGGATGAAAAGAATTAAAGGGACAGTCTACAGAAGAATTGTTATTCTTTAAAAGATAGATAATGCCTTTATTACCCATTCCCCAGTTTTGCATAACCAACACAGTTATATTAATACACTTTTTACCTCTGTGATTACCTTGTATATAAGCCTCTGCAAACTGCCTCTTATTTCGGTTCTTTTGACAGACTTGCGTTTTAGCCAATCAGTGTGGGCTCCTAGGAACTCCACGTGCATGAGCACAGTGTTATCTATATGAAATCATGAACTAACACCCTCTAGTGGTAAAAAACTGTCAAAATGCCCTGAGCTAAGAGGCGGCCTTCAGGGGCTTAGAAATTAGCATATGAACCTCCTAGATTTAGCTATCAACTAAGAATACTAAGAGAACAAAGCAAAATTGGTGATAGAAGTAAATTGGATTTTTTTTTAAAATTACATGCCCTATCTAAATCATGAAAGTTTATTTTGGTCTATACTGTCCCTTTAAGAGAGATTAGAGGCAGGGATATGAGGTATATGAGATTTAAATCTGGCAGAAGTCTAGTTAAATATTAATATCTGAGCAACATCCAGGGTGGTAGAAATCTAGACCAGGTTATAGACAATCAGTTACACGAGTAAGTAATGACCAGCAGATCACAGTACTGTACAATGGCCATCAAAACACAATAGCAGGTAATGGTCAGCAGAGAACAGCAAGCTGATAAGGCCAGCAATACACTGTATTGGGAATAGGCAACAGGAGGCAATATAAGTAATGACAGCAGGATTCCAGAATTAAAAGAGAATGGGCAAGGTGGGTGTAGCCTAGAAAAAAACATATGTCCACAGGAAAGCTTTGCATTCTAGGAAAGAAGGCAAAATGATGGAAACTCCTGGAGAACCCTAGAACACTAGAACATAATGACATAAATGTACCTCAAAAATGCATATATTTACAAACTGTAAAACACAGAACTAGGTGCTGTATTGTACCCTATTCAATTCATTTAAAATTGCATATGTCTCTTTAAAGGGCCATGAAACCCAAAATGTTTATTTTATGATTCCGATAGAGAATACAATGTTAAACAACATGCAATTTACTTATATTATCTAATTTGTTTCATTCTTTAGGTATCCTTTGTTAAAGAAATAGAAAATAAAATGGATGAGCCAATCACACAAGCCATCTATGTGCAGCCACCAATCAGCAGCTACTGGGCCTATTTAGATATCATTTTCAACAATGGATTTCAAGAGAATAAAGCAAATTAGATAACTGAAATAAATTGGAAAGTTATTTAAAATGTAATGTTCTTTCTAAATCACAAAAGAAAAAATTGGGGTTCATGTTACTTTAGCTAGCTCCCTAATCTACAAAGTGTAGATTTACTTTTTTAACAGCTCTTTAAATATAGTACAGTTCTTAAATATATAAAAATAAAATTATGCAGTAAAACTTACTAACCAATCTTGTGTTTAAGAAATTGGAACTAAAGTATATAGGAAAGATAAAAAATAAAGCAAAAAAGCAAATTGTAGATTTATTTTTATTGATTTGCTCATATTCCTCATCAAAATTGCCTTGCTGACTCTGAAGATATAAACTAGTTAACCTTGTGCAAAATGTTAATTAGGTTGTCATTCTCACTATGGCCACGTTCTTTAGGAATATAAATGGCTTTGTAGTGACTCTTGCTGTTAGCCCTTTCTAATTTAAGAAAATAAAATATAATTTTTCTTTTTATAATAGTAACATACCAGAAACTTAAACATGAGGGTTCTGTTGTTAGAATTAAAGGAAGGCTTAAAAGCCGAACTGTTTCACTAAATCCTGGTCCAGTTGGTGTTGATATATAATGTCCTGTGGAAAATAACGAAAATAAGGTAAATGAAACAGTATCAATAACATTTATTAGAATGCTAAATTTAATTTAATTACCCAGTTTGCAAAGTAAATATAAGTACAATTATAATTGGCTATAATAAAGAAGCAAAGCTATGCGTTTATTTAAATGCATATTTATTTTTACTTTCAAATACAGGTATATGTTATTAAAGGATCTATATACCGTAATTACAAATATATACACCTTGAAGAAACAACTGTAATGTTCTGATACTATCTTTAATGTCAAACAGCTGGATAGCTTAATTAGTTTGGTGCACTGCAAGCACCTTAAATAATGTTAATTTCTAATTTATAGTAGTTTTACCAGAGCATGGTTTCATTTAAATTATTTGTGTGTCATGTAGTTTTTTTTAGCTAAAAGATTAAACCTAATGGATTTGACAACTTTTGCAAATAATGTATCAGACTAACAAATAATATATGTTGAGAAGAGACAAATAAATGTATAATATTTGAATTTTGGAAAGCAGTAGAATTTAAAAGGATGTATTATTTTTGCTTCAATATGAATTTAGTTAAGCTTCCACGTCATTTAAAAAAAAAAAAAAAAACAGCTTAAGGAAAGAAATAGTTGAGTTGTCTGTTAGGTAAAATCATTTGAATAGTTATGTTAGTTATATTTCCTATTCATTCTAATTTTTATTCTAATAATTTTTATTTTTGGACAATTTGAATAAGACAGTATTTGTGTATTTGAATTTGTTAATATACAGTTGTGTAAGGTTTTTGGTTGATATGATCTATTTTGAGATAACCCCCTGATTTGGATTTTTTTTTTTTTTTTAAATAAAAGTGTTATGAGAAGGCATGGTAGCTATTACTGTACAATATAGCACAAGTGAGAAGTACTAGCACATAGGGTAGGTCAAGGTTAAATTATTTTTCTTAATAGAGAACATCATTCTTTTTTGTTGTCTCATAGTTTCTTCCCATTGGGTTATAGGCATGATGAAATTGATTTAAAAGAAGCGGCAGCAATATATTATCTCATTGGTATTATTGAAGAAAAAAAAGTGTGAAACCTCCTACTTGCAACCTACTTAAAAATAACTACCTACTTAAAGGGACACTTTACCCAATTTTTTTCTTTCGTGATTCTGATAGAGTATGACATTTTAAGCAACTTTCTAATTTACTCCTATTATCAATTTTTCTTCGATTTCTTGCTATCTTTATTTGAAAAAGAAGGAATCTAAGCTTTTCTGGGGGTTCAGAACTCTGGACAGCACTTTTTTTATTGGTGGATGAATTTATCCACCAATCAGCAAGGACAACCCAGGTTGTTCACCAAAAATGGGCCGGCATCTAAACTTACTTTCTTGCATTTAAAATAAAGATACCAAGAGAAGGAAGATAATAGGTGTAAATTAGAAAGTTGCTTAAAATGTCATACTCTATCAGAATCATGAAAGAAAAAAATTGGGTACAGTGTCCCTTTAAAAAATGAAAGATATATGGGCACCCACTATTTAAAGTGATCCTGTTGCATTATTTTTACACATACTAGGGGGGCATCCACATCTCTATCCAAATGTACATTTTTATTTATTTGTTACAATATTTAGCATGTATTGTCAGGCAGCTATTTAAAAAGCCAGTGGGATTGTGTACCCCATGCAACTCCTCACTGAAAACTCAGGTGAAATATCTTCAGCTCTTTGATAAGTTACACCATTTAAATCAATAAGAAGGGATAAAACGAGTATGCAGGAAGAAAAGCTGGGGTAATATTCCTCACCCCTGGCTGTCTAGCCACAACAATAACTGATGCTGTAATTAATGAACATCTGTTGATCCTTACAATTAATATGTGATTGCATAAAAATTAGTTTATTGCTTATTTAAATAAAGCAATTTATCTTAGTAGTTTGGGGGTTTATGTGCTGTGGTTTCCTCCATGTCATAAATAGGAGTCAATAGGGTTTCCATCTTGTCACTTCTTTTTAATAACAATCATATTGACTTTACCAGTAGTCAAATAATATTCTGCAAGTATGAGAGCAGCTACCTTTTTGTATTGCTTTTTAAATCTATCATCTATCTATCTATCATCTCTGTCTAGCTATCTAGAATCTATCTATCTATCTATCTATCTATCTATCATCTCTTTCTCTCACTCTCTCTCCCCCTCTCACTCTCACCCCTCCCTCTCTCTATCTTTCTATCAATCAATCAATCAATCAATCAATCAATCAATCTATCTATCTATCTATCTATCTATCTATCTATGTTACAGGGTTATGTTATTTGACATCCCTAGGGAGAGTGGGGCAAAGCACACTTTTTACACAAAATAATAAAATGTTTAATGTCCTTTTAACTTACAAGGGAATTCAACATACAATTTTGTTTTTAAATCTAATGCACAAGCCTATCAAATCTGTTTTTTTTTTTTTTCTTGTTGCACAGAACAGAATTTTGATGTCTGGCATCTATAATCTCATTGTATTACATATGAAAATAAAAAGCAATATCACACAAAACTGTACGATACACTTCTTTTAAAATCATAACTTTCAAACAAGTTCATTCTAGAAGTGTTACAAATGCTTCTTCAAATATGTCTCTTGAGAATAAAATAGCAAAAAAAGGAAGAATATTGTACAATATCTATAACTGCAATGTGTGCTTACATGTGGATCTAAACAGCTGCAGCATTATAGTTTCTCTAAAAGGTCTTTTATATTTTTCATTACATCCACAAAAAGCAACAATATTATTTCAGTTATGTTTTGTAACAGAACATTGTTTTAATTTAGAATTATCTAATCTTGGATATATTGTGCCTTCCACACAATGAAAAAAATGAGCAAAGAAAAAAAAAAAAAAAGGAACTCAAAAGACCGGAATAGTTCAGTTAATACCTAACAGCTAGATTTAGAGTTTTGTCGGTAAGGACCCGCGTAGCTAACGCTGGCTTTTTTCTGGCCGCACCATAAAAATAACTCTGGTATTGAGAGTCCACATAAAGGCTGCGTTAGGCTCCAAAAAAGGAGCGTAGAGCATATTTAACGCAACTGCAACTCTCGATACCAGAGTTGCTTACGGACGCGGCCAGCCTCAAAAACGTGCTCGTGCACGATTCCCCCATAGGAAACAATGGGGCTGTTTGAGCTGAAAAAAAACCTAACACCTGCAAAAAAGCCGCGTTCAGCTCCTAACGCAGCCCCAATGTTTGCTATGGGGAAACACTTCCTACGTCTGCACTTAACACTCTAACATGTACCCCGAGTCTAAACACCCCTAACCTTACACTTATTAACGCCCCCCTGCTATCGCTGACCCCTGCATATTATTATTAACCCCTAATCTGCCGCTCCGTAAACCGCCGCTACTTACATTATCCCTATGTACCCCTAATCTGCTGCCCCTAACACCGCCGACACCTATTTTATATTTATTAACCCCTAATCTGCCCCCCACAACGTCGCCTCCACCTGCCTACACTTATTAACCCCTAATCTGCCGACCAGACCTGAGCGCTACTATAATAAAGTTATTAACCCCTAATCCGCCTCACTAACCCTATAATAAATAGTATTAACCCCTAATCTGCCCTCCCTAACATCGCCGACACCTAACTTCAATTATTAACCCCTAATCTGCCGACTAGAGCTCACCGCTATTCTAATAAATGTATTAACCCATAAAGCTAAGTCTAACCCTAACACTAACACCCCCCTAAATTAAATATAATTTACATCTAACGAAATTAATTATCTCTTATTAAATAAATTATTCCTATTTAAAGCTAAATACTTACCTGCAAAATAAATCCTAATATAGCTACACTATAAATTATAATTATATTATAGCTATTTTAGGATTAATATTTATTTTACAGGTAACTTTGTAATTATTTTAACCAGGTACAATAGCTATTGAATAGTTAATAACTATTTAATAGTTACCTAGTTAAAATAATAACAAAATTACCTGTAAAATAAATCCTAACCTAAGTTACAATTAAACCTAACACTACACTATCATTAAATTAATTAAATAAAATATCTACAATTACCTACAATTAAACCTAACACTACACTATCAATACATTAATTAAATACAATATCTACAAATAACTACAATGAAATAAACTAACTAAAGTACAAAAAATAAAAAAGAACTAAGTTACAAAAAATAAAAAAATATTTACAAACATAAGGAAAATCTTACAACAATTTTAAACTAATAACACCTACTCTAAGCCCCCTAATAAAATAACAAAGCCCCCCAAAATAAAAAATGCCCTACCCTATTCTAAATTACTAAAGTTCAAAGCTCTTTTACCTTACCAGCCCTGAACAGGGCCCTTTGCAGGGCATGCCCCAAAGAATTCAGCTCTTTTGCCTCTAAAAAAAAACATACAATACCCCCCCCAACATTACAACCCACCACCCACATACCCCTAATCTAACCCAAACCCCCCTTAAATAAACCTAACACTAAGCCCCTGAAGATCATCCTACCTTGTCTTCACCATGCCAGGTTCACCGATCCGTCCTGGCTCCAAAATCTTCATCCAACCCAAGCGGGGGCTGGCGATCCATCATCCGGCGGCTGAAGAGGTCCAGAAGAGGCTCCAAAGTCTTCATCCTATCCGGGAAGAAGAGTAGATCCGGACCGGCAACCATCATCTTCAGGAATTAAGGTAGGAATATTCTGATTGGCTGATGGAATCAGCCAATCAGAATCAAGTTCAATCCGATTGGCTGATCCAATCAGCCAATCAGATTGAGCTCGCATTCTATTGGCTGTTCCGATCAGATTGATCTTGATTCTGATTGGCTGATTCCATCAGCCAATCAGAATATTCCTACCTTAATTCCGATTGGCTGATAGAATCCTATCAGCCAATCGGAATTCGAGGGACGCCATCTTGGATGACGTCCCTTAAAGGAACCGTCATTCTTCAGTTGGACGTCGCCGGATGAAGATGGGTCCGCGGTGGAGGTCTTCAGGATGGAGCCGGTCCTCATCGGATGAAGATAGAAGATGCCGCTTGGAAGATGATGGTTGCCAGTCCGGATCTACTCTTCTTCCCGGATAGGATGAAGACTTTGGAGCCTCTTCTGGAGCTCTTCAGCCGCCGGATGATGGATCGCCAGCCCCCGCTTGGGTTGGATGAAGATTTTGGAGCCAGGACGGATCGGTGAACCTGGTATGGTGAAGACAAGGTAGGATGATCTTCAGGGGCTTAGTGTTAGGTTTATTTAAGGGGGGTTTGGGTTAGATTAGGGGTATGTGGGTGGTGGGTTGTAATGTTGGGGGGGTATTGTATGTTTTTTTTTACAGGCAAAAGAGCTGAACTTCTTGGGGCATGCCCCGCAAAGGGCCCTGTTCAGGGCTGGTAAGGTAAAAGAGCTTTGAACTTTAGTAATTTAGAATAGGGTAGGGCATTTTTTTTATTTTGGGGGGCTTTGTTATTTTATTAGGGGGCTTAGAGTAGGTGTAATTAGTTTAAAATTGTTGTAATATTTTTCTTATGTTTGTAAATATTTTTTTATTTTTTTGTAACTTAGTTCTTTTTTATTTTTTGTGCTTTAGTTAGTTTATTTCATTGTAGTTATTTGTAGGTATTGTATTTAATTTATTTATTGATAGTGTAGTGTTAGGTTTAATTGTAGGTAATTGTAGGTATTTTATTTAATTAATTTATTGATAGTGTAGTGTTAGGTTTAATTGTAACTTAGGTTAGGATTTATTTTTCAGGTAAATTTGTAATTATTTTAACTATTTTAGCTATTAAATAGTTCTTAACTATTTAATAGCTATTGTGCCTGGTTAAAATAAATACAAAGTTACCTGTAAAATAAATATTAATCCTAAAATAGCTATAATATAATTATAATTTATATTGTAGCTATATTAGGATTTATTTTACAGGTAAGTATTTAGCTTTAAATAGGAATAATTTATTTAATAAGAGATAATTAATTTTGTTAGATTAAAATTATATTTAATTTAGGGGGGTGTTAGTGTTAGGGTTAGACTTAGCTTTAGGGGTTAATACATTTATTAGAATAGCGGCGAGATTCGGTCGGCAGATTAGGGGTTAATAATTGAAGTTAGGTGTCGGCGATGTTAGGGAGGGCAGGTTAGGGGTTAATAAATATAATATAGGGGTCGGCAGTGTTAGGGGCAGCAGATTAGGGGTACATAGCTATAATGTAGCTGGCGGCTCTTTGCGGTCGGCAGATTAGGGGTTAATTATTGTAGGTAGGTGGCGGCGACATTGTGGGGGGCAGGTTAGGGGTTAATAAATATAATATAGGGGTCGGCGATGTTAGGGCAGCAGATTAGGGGTACATAGCTATAATGTAGCTGGCAGCGGCATTCGGACGGCAGATTAGGGGTTAATAAGTGTAGGTAGCTGGCTGCGACATTGTGGGGGGCAGATTAGGGGTTAATAAATATAATATAGGGGTCGGCGGTGTTAGGGGCAGCAGATTAGGGGTACATAAGGATAATGTAGGTGGCGGTCGGCAGATTAGGGGTTAAAAAAATTTAATCGAGTTGCAGCGATGTGGGGGGACCTCGGTTTAGGGGTACATAGGTAGTTTATGGGTGTTAGTGTACTTTAGAGTACAGTAGTTAAGAGCTTTATGAACCTGCGTTAGCCCAGAAAGCTCTTAACTACTGACTTTTTTCTGCGGCTGGAGTTTTGTCGTTAGAATTCTAACGCTCACTTCAGACACGACTCTAAACACCGGAGTTAGAAAAATCCCATTGAAAAGATAGGATACGCAATTTACGTAAGGGGATCTGCGGTATGGAAAAGTCGCGGCTGAAAATTGAGCGTTAGACCCTTTTTTTAATGACTCCAAATACCGGAGGTAGCCTAAAACCAGCGTTAGGAGCCTCTAACGCTGGTTTTCACGGCTACCGCCAAACTCCAAATCTAGGCCTTAGTGTTTTGTTTTTGATATGATGATAACATTTCACTTGTGAGAGTATTACTGCTTTAAGGAATGTGACCTTTTAAAAAAGTTATAGTTTTACAGAATCTGCTGATATATTTTGTTATTTTCTTTCACTAAATTAATATTACAAACATTAGTCTTTTTGGCCAAGTAAAACAACAACAGTTTTATACGTTTTTAGGGAATACAAGAAAAAAGAAAAAAAAAAATGAATGTCAGTTCACTAAGGGTTATTATAATCATCATTGTGTGTATTAGTATTTATTAAAGTGCAATACAATCATTATTTTAATGACAGTATTTTTTTTTAAAGTTCAGGAGCTGAATACAGCTATATTTTTCTCTGTATTGCTCAGGAACATATATTTGTAAACTAATGGAAAGTGCTGGTGATAGCACTACCTTTGACAGCAGATTTCAGAGTTAAAGGGTCAAAATTAAACTTTTATGATTCAGTTAGGGCATGCAATTTTAAAAAAAATCTTTCCAATTTCCTTTTATCATCAAATTTGCTTTGTTCTATTGGTATTCTTTGTTGAAAGCTAAACCTAGGTAGGCTCATGTGATAATTCCTAAGCCCTTAAAGGCTGCCTCTTAATTTTGACATATTTTCACAGCTAGATAGCACTAGTTCATGTGTGCCATATAGATAACATTGTGCTCACACCATGGAGTTACTGAAGAGTCAGCACTGATTACCTAAAATGTATGCTTGTCAAAAGAACTAAATAAGGGGGTAGTGTGCAGAGGCTTAGATACAAGGTAATCTCAGAGGTAAAGAGTGTATAAATAACAGTGTTGGTTTTGCAAAACTGGGGCATGGGTAATAAAGGGATATCTATCTTTTTAAACAATATAAATTCTGTAGTAGACTGTCCCTTTAAGAATTGGATTTTCAATCTTTAAATTGTACAATGTTACATTATTTGTGTAACTTGCTTTGGATGCTTAGTTTATTTTTTTTATGTATCTATATTTTATTTTATTTTTTTACAAATTTGTAGTAAGACATTTTTACTAAAAATAGACCCTGCTTGTTCCTGACCAGTCATACAGCTGAGAGGTTATCCCAGCCATGCTATAAACAAGCATATTGAATTTGCAATAATTTTCTGTTTTAATCAATGTAATGTTATTAAATTGTTCCTGTATGGGATGCTAATTTTTTTCTCTCGATTTAAACAGTTTTAAGTGATACAAAATTGATTGGAACAGCCAATAGAATGCATGTTCAATCCTATTTGCTGATTGCAACAGCCAATAGGATTGAAGCTCAATCCTATTGGATGATTGCATCAGCCAATAGGATTTTTTACCCTTTAATTCTGATTGGCTGATAGAATTCTATCAGCCAATCGGAATTCAAGGGACGCCATCTTGGATGACGTCCCTTAAAGGGAAGCTTCAGTGTACAGTTGGGACTGTATGAAGAGGATGCTTCGCACCGGATGTCTTGAAGATGGAGCCGCTCCATGTCGGAAGGATGAAGATAGAAGATGCCGTCTGGATGAAGACTTCTGCCCGCCTGGAGGACCACTTCTTGCCGCTTGGATGAAGATTTCTCCCGACTTCGTTGAGGACTTCTGCCCGCTTGGATGAAGACTTCTCCTGACTGGATGAGGATGGATGTCCGGTCTTCAAAAACTGTAAGTGGATCTTTGGGAGATAGTGTTAGGTTTTGTGAAGGGTTTATTGGGTGGGTTTTATTTTTAGATTAGGGTCTTTGGGCAATGTAAAAGAGCTAAAAGCCCTTTTAAGGGCAATATCCATCCAAATGCCCTTTTCAGAGCAATGGGGAGCTTAGGTTTATTTAGATAGGATTTTATTTGGAGGGTTTGGTTGTGTGGGTGGTGGGTTTTACTGTTGGGGGGTTGTTTGCATTTTTTTTTACAGGTAAAAGAGATGATTTCTTTGGGGCAATGCCCCGCAAAAGGCCCTCTTAAGGGCTATTGGCAATTTAGTGTAGACTAGGGTTTGTTTTGTTTGGGGGGGGGGGCTTTTTTATTTTGATAGTGCTATCAGATTAGGTGTAATTAGTTTAAATATTTGATAATTTCTTTTTTGTTTTGTGTAATTTAGTGGGTTTTTTTTTTAATTTAGTTAATTGTATTTAATTAATGTAATTTATTTAGTTTTAGTGTAATGTTTCATTTAACTGTAAGACAGGTTAGGTTTTATTTCACAGGTAAATTTGTTTTTATTTTTACTAGGTAGTTAGCAAATAGTTAATAACTATTTACCAGTGACGTGCAGTGACGTCAGAGGATGGTGAGGCAGTGGCTAGGATACGCCTTCATTCTTTAGATATCCTTTGTTGAAGAAATAGCAATGCACATGGGTGAGCCAATCACATGAGGTATCTATGTGCAGCCACCAATCAGCAGCTACTGAGCATATTTAGATATGATTTTCAACAAAGGACATCAAAAGAATAAAGAAAATTAGATATTAGATGTAAATTGGAAAGTTATTTAAATTTGCATATGGGTTTCATATGGGTTTCATGTCCCTTTAAATGGTGTCTTGGAAAACTGTTCAACTTAGTAAACATCTAATTTTAGTCTAAAAGGATTGTAACAGAAACACTTGCCAGATAACACAATGCTTGCTCTGATTATGAGATCTAGAAATCCATGCCCATTAAAATATGTTTAAAACATACATTTTACTTTAATGCTGCAAATTATGCTTATAGATTCTTTCATTACATAAGGGATGAGAGTCAGAGGGGGAGGAAGAGAGACAGAGAGAGAAAGAGACCATGGGGGAGAACAACACATAAGGAGAGAGATGGATAGATAGATAGAGAGAGAGACACACACACACACACACACAAGGGGGGGGGGGCACAGCATTTTAAAGTAATAAAACAGCAGAGCTACAGAGAGTTCAGAAAATTAGTCTATAATTTAGTGTGCAGTACAGAGGCAAGCTGCTAAATTAGTGGGTGTAAAGTTTGAGTAAACAAAATACAAAAACGACCCTGCTGTAAAAGAGTAAACAAACACTAAACCACATTCATTAAATTATCATTTTCACTAACAGAATCCCTATCAGTAAAATCTTACTTTAATAAGATGTGGGTGAAACACTGCTCTCTGTGCCTCTCTCCTGCTCTGTAAGGATTCAGGAAGTGACAGTGGCACATTCCACTGCACTTAGAGGGGAAGAACAGAACTCTCTTTTTCACTTTAGCAAAGCTAGCAGGTTCACAGGACAGCAACAAAATATATGAAAGTTGTTTTTTTGCATTTTTTGTTTTGTTTTATATGATTTAACATCCAGCCCCAACCCTATGTTCCACTTACTAATGCCTCTCGCTGGATTGGTTCAGCCCAAATAGGACTGCCTCAAATAAGCAGTTAATGAGCCATGCAATGATCTTAACCACTTGCATCCAGTAGATGGCGCAGCATGTTGTGTAATGGTGGGCAGACCTGATTGTGCCTCTTTATTGCACAACATATAGCTGTGAGAAAAAAAATGGTGGGAAAAAAATTTTACAATTTTTTTTTTAAAGCCAATAAAAAATATATATTTTTGCCCATATGAGAGGTGAAGCACTGCCTCACCTGCCTCTAGTGACTGCACATCACTGCTATTTACTAACTAGTCTACCTAGTTAAATTAAATACAAACTTAGCTGTGAAATAAAAATAAAACCTATTAGTTATATTGTAGCTAGCTTAGGGTTTATTTTATAGGTAAGTATTTAGTTTTAAATAGGAATTATTTAAGTAATGATAGTAAATTTTATTCAGATTAATTTTAATTATCTTAGAGTTAGGTGTGTTAGGGTTATAGTTAGACTTAGGGTTAGGTTTATGGGTTAATATATTTATTTAGTGTTAGCGATGTGGGAGGCCAGAGGTTAAGGGTTTAATAACTTTAGTATAGTGGTGGCAGCAACGTTGGGGGTGGCAGATTAGGGGTTAATAAATGTATGTAGGTGGCGGCGACATTGGGGCCAGCAGATTAGGGGTTAATAAGTGTAGGTAGGTGGTCGGCTATGGTGGGGGTCGGCAGATTAGGGTTAATAATTGTAATGTAGGTGTCGGCAATGTCGGGGGCAGCAGATTAGGGGTGTTTATACTCGGGGTTTATGTTAGGGTGTTTTGTGTAAATATAACTTTTGTTTGCCCATAGACATCAATGGGCACTACGGAGCTTTACGCTCCATTATTGCAGGTATTAGGCTTTTTTTTTACCCGGCTCTCCCCATTGATGTCTATGGGGAAATCGTGCATGAGCACGTCAAACCAGCTCAAAGCAGCGCTGGTATTTGTGTGCGGTATGGAGTTCAATGCAGCCATATCGACGGATTTTTGCAAACCTGTAATAGCAGTGCTATTAAAGGTGAGCGGTGGCAATAACTTGCAAGTTATTACTGAGCCACTCATAATGCAAAACTCGTAATCTGGCTGTATGATTCTAGATATTATCTGGATTGATTTTAGTTACATTAAGGCTATCTCCTGGTAAAGCCATACATACATTCCTATTTCTTATTGACATTTTCTTCCATGGAATAAGAGGATTCAGATGAAGGAATGCATCGTAACAACACAGACCAGGTGGAAGTATGTTAAAAAATGATTTAAGGACATATTTCTTACAAGGATCCAGCGGCTTTTAGAAACAGGGCAGATTATGTTCAGTACATACTGCTCCATGCATATAGAAAACAGTTTATTTGAGGTAACATTTTTTACATCAAATTAATTTCAATTGACATGTTTAACCCCTTCACTACTGAGAATGTCAGAGAAAAACTTGCTAGAGAAAGGTACCAGATCCTTTTTTTTACTTTCATTCAGTTTAAACAGAAATAGAACCTTTATATATATATATATATATATATATATATATATATATATATATATATATATATATATATATATATATATATATATATATATAGCATAAAAAGAGCTTCCAGTGGTTTCGCCTAGAGATTTATGCAAAGGGGCCGATTTATCAAGCTCCATATGCTAAATACCGCTGCTCCATAACTTGTCCGCCTGCTCTGAGGCTGCGGACAGAAATCAACCCGATCGAATATGATCGGGTTGATTGACACCCCCTGCTAGCGAATCTGTAGGGGGCGGTATTGCGCAAGCAGTTCTGGTGAACTGCTTGTGCAATAATAAATGCCGACAGCATATGCTGTCGGCATTTATCGATGTGCAGCGGACATGATACGCTACATCGTATCATGTCCGCTCGCACTTTGATAAATATGCCCCATAGAATTAATAAATGATTGTGAAATTACCATAGAAAAGTAAAAAAAAATATAAAAAGATGAATTATGACATTCCCAAAAACCTGTAGCTTTCTAACTGTAAAAAAGAAATTCTCAAAATGTGTTCTATAGTCTACTTTAAGACCAAACGTATATATTTTTGATCATTTTAAAGTTTTTAATATCTGCAGCTATGTCCAAAATCACGAAATGTAATAACTCATTTGGTATAGCAAAACTGCACAAATTCTCCAAATTGACCCCCAAAACTATATATGTAATTAAGGTGAACAACCCAAGGTTGTCTAGGCCTATTTTGGTATGTTCCATGCCATCATTTGACCGTCAAATGCGATCACATAAAAAAAAAATCTTAACGTTTTACAAAGTTTTGGATTTTTCATAACGCAAATGGTTGTGAACGCTTCTATGGGATTACCTTTGTTCAGAAATAACTTGCATGCATGGCATTGCCATTGGTTTTTGGTAATTAAAAAGCCACTAATTGCAACTGTACACCACACTTCTGAAATTCCCAGCAGTGAAAGGGTTAATTGGTTATCTGTTAAGAGTAATGTTTATTGTAGTACAGGGATTACCGACTACCTGACACCTCCCTGATCTCTTGCTGATCCCTCCCAAACAGCAATCTTCCCACCCTACTCCCCACTAGTCCCAGTTATTTTAGTTAGTGGCAGACAGTCAACCAGTATCCAATGTAGGTTGTTTTTTATTTATGTATTTTTTTTTTTAATCTTTTCATTTTTCTATAGTGTAGCTATCCCTCCCCACTTTCAAACTTCACTGATCTCTCCTAAACAGGTATATAACTATTCCACTTGTAAACTCCATCTAAGGTACTGGCAGCAAGTCCTGGTGTAGTTAATTTTTAAATTTATTTAGTTATTTACACTTTTTTTCTGCAGTTTAGGGATCTGCCCAAATCCTCCCCACCTCCCCCTTCCAAGTGATCAAACTTTTATTACAGTTTTCTGTTATGTAGGAACCCACCTCCCACCTTCAATTGTTCCTTTTTCTGTAGTTTAGGGACCCATCCCTCCCTCTTCCCTTACAACGCCCTCATTTTCTGTAGTGTGTAGTGGTGTGTCCCTACCCCTCCCCATTATGAGCTGCACCACCCACGGAGCCACTGCACCTATACAGAGCGATACTGTCTGTGTCACTGTCTGTATCAATGATCTGTGTTCATATGGTAAGGAAGCATAATCAGTGTTCTCTTACCACATGAAAGCAAATGCTTTCTGTCTTTTTAGTTATGGCTCCTGCTGTCAAAGCTGTAATTGGGACTGTAACCTGCACCACAGTGTTGGATGTACGTACTTTATCAACACAGAACGCTTGTCAAAGTACTATGTGGTGTAGTACCTATGTCCAGTTGGCTTAAGGGGCTAATCAGATAATTCAAGTTTTCTAAATTGTATTGAATGTGGATAAATTCTTCTCATCAGTCACATATAATGGGAAAAATACACAATTATTGGGGTATTAGTGTGCATTTATTGATGAAACTTAAACAATCTTATACCTCTGACACTACCGCATTCAAGGTCACCCTCCCTTAAACAGGAGTGACTGTGACAAAATTACACTTAGAAACAACAGGGGCTAGAGATGCAAGAAACAGGGGAAGAGCAGGCAGCGGGCATAGCTAGGTTGTTAAACAATCCAAGGTCAGGGCAGGCGGCTGATGAGGCAAGGTCATTAAATAATCTGAAATGAGGGCAGGCTTAGGTACGAACAGACTGAGAACAAGGAATAAGTGCAAGGGTGGTAGAAACTGACCAAACAAACTAGCAACGTAAAGATGGACCAATGTTGATTATAGAGGCCAAGGATTGTGACTAGCAACAGGGGAGCAATGCGCATGGTTACCTGTATGCTCAGTGATTGTTTAGTTTAAAGGGATAATGTACTCAGACAAGCTCCATATAAGAGAACTCTCTCCAACACTGAAAAGATGATTTTAGTTGCTGCCACTTGTTTATGCAGCTTTCCTAAATTTCATTATAGGAGTCGGTTTCAACAGTCAAAACAACTATAATGATAAAATTAAGTTAAATGAGCAGCTTGTAAACAATTTTATATACTACAGCAGGTCACATGAATCACTGAAGACATATTAAAGTTAAAGTTTACAGTACAGCAAAGCCCAATAATCTAGATATTCCAGTGGTCATAACACTTTATTTCTATTATGTTTAATATTCCCAAACAAATATCTAAAGTGGGGTTATTATAATTTCCGGTTTTATTTATTTCTTTGAAGCTGTATGAAGTGTTATAATACCTTACCGTTACACCTTACCTGAAATGTTGCCAAATGTGTGGTCAACATCTGGTCCACTTAGGGAGGGATGAGTTGGACCATTGATCCTCTCCCATTCTGTATCATCATTTAGATCTTGAATCCAGTAACAAAACCCATCTTCAAAGTCACAGTTGATTCTTTCTTCATCTTTAAAGAGATATATTTTAAATATATTATGTTTGTTTTTGTCTCTTATTGTATAAAGCAACATTTCTTATGTGTTACAGGCCTCACTTAAAGATGGTGTGTGACTAGATTCCTATCGACCAATCACCCTTGTTTTACCAAGCCTTTTTTTCCCCCCAGTGCTGAGCCAATGTTAAGCTTTTTTGTTACCTACATTTAAACCCTTTGTAAGTTAAATTTCAGTGAATGGGCCATTATATATTGTTTTTTCAGCAGGTCCAACAGATTCACAATATTCCATTATTAAATTTATACTTCATTGCATGTTAGTAAGGCTGTGTCAAAAACTATAAAAATAGCTTAACATTTTTGTGTTGATTTTAGTAAATAATATTGAAAATGGCCCAGTGACCACTGCTGTTACTGTAATCACCTGACTAAATTGTTATCAAATATAGCCACATGTGAAATAGGGGCCCATGTAAAATAATAGTTTTTCTTGCAAGGTGTTCAATGTTACCACAGTGATCACCTGACTGTACAAACAAATGGCTAGATTACAAGTCTTGAGTTAGGGTTAAAAAGCAGTGTTAGCCGGTCCCAACGCTGCTTTTTAATGCCCGCTGGTATTACGAGTCTTGCAGTTACAGGTGTACCGCTCACTTTTTTGGCCAGACTCGGAAATACCGCAAATCCACTTACGTCAATTGCGTATCCTATATTTTCAATGGGACTTGCATAGCACCGGTATTATGAGTCTGACCAAAAGTGAGCAGTACACCCTCTCCTGTCAAGCCTGGTACTGCATTTAAAAGTCAGTAGTTAAGAGTTTTACACTACAACGCCGTAGCATAAAACTCTTAACTTAAGTGCTAAAAAGTACACTAACACCCATAAACTACCTATTAACCCCTAAATCGAGGCCCCTCCACATCGCAAACACTAAAATAAAAATTTTAACCCCTAATCTGCTGCCCCCAATGTCGCCGCCACTATAATAAAGTTATTAGCCCCTAAACCTAAGTCTAACCCTAACACCCCCTAACTTAAATATATTTTAAATAAATCTAAATAAAAATTACTATCATTAACTAAATAATTCCTATTTAAAACTAAATACTTACCTTAGGATAGGTTTTATTTTACAGGCAAGTTTGTATTTATTTTAAAGGGCCATAATACCCAAATGTTTAAACACTTGAAAGTGATGCAGCATAGCTGTAAAAAGCTGACTAGAAAATATCACCTGAACATCTCTATGTAAAAAAGAAAGATATTTTACCTCAAAAGTTCCTCAGTAGCCACCTCCCATTGTAAAGGATTTCTAAGCAGCATTTTAGTGTGTTTGTCCTGGGACATCTGAAGGGACTAGCATCGTGCACTCTCATATTAGTTCACCAATCAGGTAAAGGAAGCTTACTATGAAATCTCATGAGAGTTAAGTCAAATCTCATGAGATCACAGTAAGAGTTCATGACCTCAGCACTGCTGATGCTGATTGGCTGCTGTTCATTTCTTCATTTTTTTAAATTTGTTTACCTGCAGCTGGAAGCAGCTGAGTATAACTTTTTACACAGAACTTACTCTGCTGAGCTGAGGAAATTGTGAGGTAAAATATCTTCCTTTTTTACATAGAGATGCTCAGGTGATATTTTCCTGTCAGCTTTTTACAGTTATACTGCATCAGTTTCAAGTGATTTAGCATATGAGTATTATGTCCCTTTAACTAGGTACAATAGTTATTAAATAGTCCGAAGCGGAGCATCCTCTTCAAACGACAGCTAAACACAGAATAAAGGTTCCTTTAAATTACGTCATCCAAGATGGCGTCCCTTCAATTCTGATTGGCTGATAGAATTCTATCAGCCAATCGGAATTAAGGTAGAAAAAATCCTATTGGCTGATGCAATCAACCAATAGGATTGAAGTTCAATCCTATTGGCTGATCCAATCAGCCAATAGGATTGAGCTGGCATTCTATTGGCTGTTCCAATCAGCCAATAGAATGCCAGTTCAATCCTATTGGCTGATTGCATCAGCTAATAGGATTTTTTCTACCTTAATTCCGCTGCTCCATAACCTGGTTGAGAAAACCCCTACAGTCGATAGTACTATCATAATTGTCAGGCAACAGTATCCGGGGTATACTAGTAGAAACAGGGGAGGAGGTTGCAGCACCAGCAGCAGGGACCGACTGTGTGACAACAGGAGCAGCGTTTTTCTCTGCAACAAGTGAGGAGAGCATAGCGGTTATAGCTTCTAGTTTAGAATCCAAATTCTGTAAGTGTATCGGATGGGTTCCCAGGGTCTGTCCCCTAAGAGAGAATGCTCTTGTTACCTAATTTGGGTCAGTGGGATATTTCACTATCAGACCAAACTTGGCCAGTAGTCTTCGTATCCCAGCATCAAGTGGAAGGATAAGGAAATATCCCAGAACAAAGTGAGTTTAAAAAAGGATGTAAGCAGTACTCATGCAAGACAGGGTAGTCCTTCATGGCAATAAGGATAAGGCAGAGAATGCTGATAAAAGTGACCTTTGACCAATGAGACTGTAAGGTGTGAGGGTCATTACAGAAATGCAGCCTGCACTGGTTGAGAAAACCCCTACAGTCGATAGTACCATCATAATTGTCAGGCAACAGTATCCGGGGTATACTACCAGACACAGGGGAGGAGGTTGCAGCACCAGCAGCAGGGACCAACTGTGTGGCAACAGGAGCAGCGTTTTTCTCTGTAACAAGTGAGGAGAGCATAGCGGTTATAGCTTCTAGTTACAATCCAAATTCTGTAAGTGTATCGGATGGGTTCCCAGGGTCTGTCCCTTAAGAGAGAATGCTCTTGTTACCTAATTTGGGTCCATGAGATATTTCCCTATCAGACCAAACTTGGCCAGTAGTCTTCGTATCCCAGCGTCAAGTGGAAGAATAAGGAAATATCCGAAAACAAAGTGAGTTTAATAAAGGAGGTAAGCAGTATTCACGCAAGACAGGGTAGTCCTTCACGGCAATAAGGGTAAGGCAGAGAATGGTCAGAGACAAGCAAAGTCCGGCAACAGAAAGGCAATCCAGCAGTTCAGCAGTTCAGGGGGAAACCAGTAGAGTGGTCAGGAACAGGCATAGGTCAGCAGCAATAAGGCAATCAGCAGTTCAGAAGTTCAGGGGTAAACCAGTAGAATGGTAAAAAACAGGCAGAGGTCAGCAACAATAAAGCAATCAGCAGTTCAGGGGTTAAGCAATAGAGTAGTAGTAGTAGAAAAATATAAGCACCCAGGAACACACATAGTAACACCTATACTTGGGCAAAGTGCACAAAGTGAGATGTACTTACATAGGCGCAGGTTCGTGCCAAGAACATCAAATAGGAGAGCGGTATCAGAGGCCATAAATGGCGTGCGCCGATGACATCATCGCCACAACAACCGCCGCGACCATGGCAACGGCCATGGTAGGGGAGGCAGAGCGGCGTCACAGCTCCCACGTTAACTACGCTCAACTTTGGCTTTTTGTGCGCGGTGGATACTGGGAGTATTACAAGTTGAAAATAAAAAGTTTTCACTTGTGTGCTAACTCGATCTTATGGCATTTTGGTAAAAAAAATTAATATATATATATATATATATATATATAGAGCCATATATCTATATGATTAAAGTTATATATATATATATATATATATATATATATATATAGATATGAATAATATAGGAACATGTTCCCCTATGTGAAGAACACGGAATGTAAAATATTTACAGTAACTACACAGTTAAACACTTTATTAAATATGGATATTGCATAAATATGATTTTACATGTTTTCACCTACTGCACTCTCAGACTTGACCAGGTACACATCCTATGACCATGCAAAATGCACAGCCCTGGGTGCTCAATAGCACTCTCAGGTAGCTGTACAGTCCCCAAAGCCTCGGGCAGTTAACCCAAGACAAGTCTGCGTGCAAAGCCCAAAGGGGAAATTACAAAACAATTTAACACAACACACATAGTACTGGTACTCACTTGCAAGCACCCAGCTAAGATTAAAAGCAAAACTGGAAGAGTTAGAGCAATTGAATTTATATGTATGTATGTATATCTATAGATAGATAGATAGGTAGATAGATAGATATATAGATAGATAGATAGATAGATAGATAATGTATGTATGTGTGTACAGATGCATTTATATGTTTATATATATATATATATATATATATATATATATATATATATATATATATATTCACAGTCACATATACACATATATGTATATATAGACATTATATAGACTTGTCTGGGGTTTACTGTCTGGGGCTCTGGGAACTGTACAGATTTCCTGAGAGTGCACCCAGGGCTGTGCATGTTGCAGGGTCATAGGATGTGTACTCGATCCAGTCTGAGAATGTAGTCTACTTCCCTGTTTTTTATGTATCATGGGAGATTACATAAGCCATTGCTATGTCTTATGCATATTTATGTATACATATATGTGTATATATGTTTTAACGCAAACAGATACAATAAACCTGATATCACTTGCATGCAGCAGTTAGCACACCACTTGTAATCTGGTCCTAAATTAGTTAATGACTATTTAGATGATGAGTGGTTTAAAAAGTACAACTTTTTATGCAATTGGAATGGCATATACATCAATAGGTAAAATATGTCTATCAAAAGAGCACAAAACCAGATTATGCAACAGATTGTAGTGCAGGTTTGCATGAGTGAGCTTGCAACCAAAAATTAAGACCAGTTTCTTATCCTCTCGGCCACTTCAGAAGTGACCCCAGTCTGATCCAAATAGGGTGATTTGCAACCTCTGCTCTTGCTTTTATTTGGTTTGCATGAGAGCACGGGACAGTGTTGCACAAGCATTTGCTCGTCTTGTCCACAGAACAATCATAAATGGGGTCCATATCAATTTGTAATGGTGTTTCACATTGCTGTTGATTTATTAATGGTTGCACTCAAAGGTTTGCCAAAAAAAGCTAAATTATCAAACTTGATCTGTTACTAGGGATGGGCAAATGTGTTTATATTCAAATTCTAAAGTTAAAATGAATGTTATTGTAAAAATTCAATTTATATAATAGAATGTTTATAAGAACGAATATTCTAAAAAATTCTTTTATCAAATGTTATTTACAGATTTTGAATGTCACTTTCAAATTCGAATATGATATTCAAATTCGAATGTCACATTCAAATTCGAATATTACATTTATAAAACACAGTTGTAGATTAGAAATACTATTTTGAATTTGAATGCTAGAATCAAATTGGAATGTGACATTTGAATTAGAATATTACATTTATACAACACAGTTGTAGACTAGAAATAATATTTCGAATTTGAATGTCACATTTAAATTCAAATGTCACATTCAAATTCGAATATTACATTTATAAAACACAGTTGTAGACTAGAAATACTATTTTGAATTTGAATGCTACATTCAAATTAGAATGTGATGTTCAACTTTGAATATTACATATATACAGAACAGTTGTAGACTAGAAATACTATTTTGAATTTGATTGCTACATTCAAATTAGAATGTGATGTTCATCTTCGAATATTACATTTATACAAAACAGTTGTAGACTAGAAATACTATTTTGAATTTGAATGACACATTCGAATTCGAATGTCATATTCGAATTTGAATATTACATTTATAAACATAGTTTTAGACTAGAAATACTATTTTGAATTTGAATGTGACATTTGAATTCGAATATGACATTCAAATTTAAATATTACATTTATTCAACACAGTTGTAGACTAGAAATACTATTTAGAATTTGAATATTACATTTATAAAACACAGTTGTAGACTAGAAATACTATTTTGAATTAAAATGTTACATTCGAATTCGAAAGTCACATTGGTATTCGAATATTAAATTTCAAAATTGAATGTGATATAAAATACATAGCTAAACATTTTATTATTCAAACGAATATTTTCAAATGTTATTGAAAAATTCGAAAACGAAAATTCGAAAATAGAATGTTATATAAACATTTGAAAATCGATTCGAACCAACAAATGTATCAAAATTCTTTTTAAATTTCGAATTTTTAGAAACATTCGCCCATACCTATCTGTTACCACTGTTTTAGAATTAGAAATAAGAAATACAGTGCAAATACTTTCCAATTACATCAATTCTTGTCAAGGAGGAAAATTGATTTTCATATTTAGTGCTAAGATTGTAGTCCCATATGTCTTAGTATTATAGCATTATATCACTTTTACATATATTTAGAATCTTTATACTTGCAATAAACAATATACAAATTATATACAATATTTTATACCATATATATTTATTTTCAGTCAACACTTACTACATTTGGATGACAGATGAAAGAAGAGTAACTATCAGCTAAGCAATATCTCATTTTGTTATTATTTCAGGGTTCCATGAATATGGTAGCTCTTGGAAGAAATGGTTAGCACTTTTAAGTGTATGATATTGTGCAATATAATCACAATTGTTTGCAGACAAGCAGTGATTTTGAAATACCGCACCTAATTCTGTATCCTAAACAACAGAATTGGAACCTATATTTTATCTATTATGTTTCAGTTTGGATAATGATCCATTCTATACTAAAATATCAGCCTTAAACTATAGCCTCCTAAAAAGTACAAAGTAATAAATATAAGTATAAGTATTTATAACAATACAATAACTAATAAAATGAAGGGAGAAATGGTTACTACTGGGAACAAAATTTGATTGTTCTTCGCTCTCAGTTGAATGTTGTTTATTCAAAGCTTTCATGGAAGCACATATATTTCAACTGTAATCGTATTCCTAAGAATAAATCTGTTTGGCTGTATTTGTTTTAAAAGCACTTTAGGAGCTATAAAATGGATAACTGATGGTATACCAATACTAACTTTAGTGCCCCTGTATCTATAAAAAAGGTTGAAACTTGAATTTCTATTAACTCTACAATATAGTTTTATCACAGGTAATCATATAGTAGAGTAATATCATCTCAAAAGAGTAGAAGCTTTGGCAATTTTAAATAAACATAAATAAAAAAACTGAGACTCATGACTTCAATTTAAGTGAGTTTTGATAAATCTCAACTGTAACAATAAAGTTTTGCCTTGAAAGTGCTTAAAATGTTGTTGCTGCAAGAAAGAATGTTTGTTGTAGATGTCATTCTTAATTTGCCTCATATATACTCACTAAAACATCAAGACATTTCAATGTCTTAGATATAACGCTGAACTGATATAATGAAATAAAAAACCAAGGGCAGATTACAAATTTAGCACAAAAATGCAAGCTATATAGAGCGTAAACATATCTGGAGCACAATGCATACAGCTTTGATTTTTTAGCTCGTATTTCTAACCCATGGTTAATATTTATTGTGCATGTGTTAGTTTAGTGTACATTACACAAGTATGAGGTGCACTATGTAAGTATTGGATGCCTTAAAAATTGCTTTGGGTAAACATTTTAACCAACAATGTTCATTTGTTATTGATTGTCAGAGGTTGAGTGCAAAGTATTACCACATATTATCAATTGTTCTATACTTGTAAATTAATTTAGCTATTCAGCAGTGAGGTATATCACTAAAGGGACAGTACAATCAAAATTAAAGGGACACTGAACCCAAATTTTTTCGTTCGTGATTCAGATAGAGCATGAACTTTTAATCAACTTTCTTATTTACTCCTATTATCAAATTTTCTTCATTCTTTTGGTATCTTTATTTGAAATGCAAGAATGTAAGTTTAGATGCCGGTCCATTTTTGGTGAATAACCTGGGTTGTTCTTGCTGATTTGTGGATAAGTTCATCCAACAATAAAAAAGTGCTATCCAGAACTTTGAGCCAAAAAAAAGCATAGGTGCCTTCTTTTACAATCAAATGTACTTCCGTTATCAAATTTGCTTTGTTCTCTTGTTATCCTTACTTAACGAGTTGTCTCTAGAGCAGCAATGCATTACTGGGAGCTAGCTGAACAAATTTGGTTAAACAATAAAAAGAAAGAAATATGTGCAGCTACTAGATATGTCCACAAACAAAAAAAATATTTTGTCATAAAAAAGATTTGTTTCATATTTTTATGAAACTTTCGGATTGACCGCTTTTCGTCCATGCAGGTATTTGGTTCTGATGAATATTTGATTTGTATTTGTTACCATTTTTTTCCAATGGAAACAGCTAATATACAGGTATATTACGAGCTGTGCGTTCGTATTTTAAAGCTGAAAAAATTGTTATTTTAGCGTTAAAACAGCAACGCAGCCATTACAAGTTTTATCGGTATAGCTGTGCCGCAAGCCTTTTAGCCTGTAACGCAACATCAGTCCCGCACTCACATGGGACTTCTATAGCACTGCCATTACAAGTTTTGCGGTGAGGCTAAAAAGCTTGCGTTACACCCTATAACGACAAGATCCGTACCATCATCTGAGAGCTGTATTTATGTGTTTTATGCAACAAAACTGTTACATAAAACTTATAACTTAAGTGTTACAAAGTACACTAAACACCCATAAACTACCTATTAACCCCTAAACCGAGGCCCTCCTCCATTGCAAATACTATATTAAAGTATATAACCCCTAATCTGATGCTCCCAACATCGCTGCCACTATTAAAATGTATTAACCCCTATTACGCCGCTCCCCGACATCGTCGCCACTATACTAAAGTCATTAACACCTATTCCCCCACACCCCAACATTGCCCACACTTTAATAAATATATTAACTCCTATTCCGCTTCTCCCCGACATCGTCACCACTATAATAAAGTTATTAACCCCTAAACCGCTGCCCTCCCGCATCACAAACACTATTTAAATATTATTAACCCCTAATCTGCCGTCCGCCCACATTGCCCCCACTATACTAAAGTTATTAACCCCTATTCCGCCACTCCCCGACACCACCGCCACTATAATGAACCTATATAACCCCTAAACCACAAGCCATCCACAACAAAATATACTGAATTAAACTATTAACCCCTAAACCGAAAGCCCCCACATCACAATAAACTAATTTAACTAGTAACCCCTAAACCTATTACCCCCCTAACTGTATATTAAAATTACAATTTCCCTATCTTAAAATAAATTAAAACTTACCTGTCAAATTAAAAAAAAAAAAGTTTAAACTAACAATTAAACTAATATAACTATTAAACTAAAATTAAAATAACTATCAATTAAAGAAAAGTAAAATACACATTAAAAAAATCCTAACACTACTAAAAAAATTACAAAGTATCTAATTACAAAAAATAAAAAATACTAAATTACAAAAAATAACAAACAAAATTATCAAAAATAAAAAAGAATTACACCTAATCTAATAGCCCTATAAAAATAAAAAAGCCCACCCAAAATAATAATAAAAAAAAATCCTTTTGTAGGATATTAACCTAAGTTAAACAGCTCTTTTTCCTGTAAATAACCCAGAAAGACCCCCCAACAGTAAAACCCACCACGCAATCAAACCCCAAAATAATATACCTAACTCTAACAAAAACCTAAGCTACCCATTGCCCTGAAAAGGGCATTTGTATGGGCATTGCCCTTAAAAGGGTATTTAGCTCTTTTGCATTGCCCTGAAAAGGGCATTTAGCTCTTCTAAGAAAAGCCAAAACCCTAAACTAAAAAAAAAAACACCCGAAAAAGTTTAAAAAATCCTAACACTAACCCCCGAAGATCCACTTTACAGTTCCTGAAGTCCGGACATCCAGGCGGCGAGAAGTCTTCATCCAGGCACCGAGGTCTTCATCCATCCAGGTGGTGTCTTCTATATTCATCCCGGTGGCGTCTTCTATCTTCATCCTGGCAGCTTGGAGCGAGTCCAGCCTGAAGACATCCGGCGCGGAGCATCCTCTTCTGTCAGGATCCTCTCCTGTCACTCATCTTAGCACTTCCCCTTTTGTCTTCATATCCTGCATGCAACCTGGCACAGGTGCTTAGTAATTTTTTTGTATGCTTTCTAGCTACCTAACACTGAGCTCCTCTCTACCTGAGATATCCTGACAATCTGTATTCTGTTAAAAACTAACTGACTCTTCACTATTTGTTCTGACATAATCCAGCAACTACTGAAAGTATCAACCGGGAAAGGTAACTTTCTGATCCTGTAATTACAGCAGTTGTTTCAAATGTCAGACCTCGCAAATGTATTGATGCTGCAGTTTGCCAGCAATCAGAATTTGTCAATATAAGTTTGAGTAATCAAGAAGCTACCTCCGTGACTAACTCTGACACACTGAAACATCTACTCCGGATTCTTTCTCAACCATTTGCAGATACTAACAACAACAAAATAATATGGATCATTTTACCTTCACACAAGTTCAGGTAAAAGCAACACGGGAGTAATCCAAACCGCTCTGTGTACCGGACATAGGCTCTGCCCCAAACTTGTGACCTAATTTGACTTATAACCTCCCACTGTCAGCCGCATCAAGCAGAGGTTATTCATTACGCTGCAGTGCTGAACCTCCTCCTCTTTACTGTGTACAAGTTTCTGGAGACATGGTTTCAATTTAATAACACAGGTATCAAACTCACTAAAAGATCTAAGAGGCTACTTCCTTGTAGTAGCTTTATCATTCCAAGTGAAACATTTACCATCTTAAAGGTATATACACTAAACTTAAGATCTGCAGTTGTGATCCAAACTTTTGAGGGACAATTACAAAACCTGATTGCTTACATATTACTAAGCCTAAAAATTATTATGGATCCAGCAGAATTACCACAGTTCGTGTATAACTTGTCACAACATGTCAAATAATTGGGGCAAGGCTTCAGGGACCTCCAAGTTGTGAATGAAGCATTGTGCACTGTAATCAGAGATTCCATTACAGTTAAATCAAATCTTCCTGAATCCTTTCCAGAACTACAGATTTCACTACCTGACACTTTTTCAGGAGATAGTAAGACATACAGGAAATTTAAAAAATGCCTGTCATTTATTATTTAACTAAAAACCAAAAACATATTGCACAGAAAGGATAAAGGTTCTAACCCTTATCTCATTCCTGAGAGGTGAACCCAGGGTTTGGCCTGATTCCTTCTATTAAACCGATGACCCAATACTAGGATCTTTGGATGATTTCATAGAAACTATGGATGAGCTGTATCAAAACACCAATATACAGATGACAGCTGAGGCCAATATGCATAGCCTAAAACAAGGGAGACGTCCTGTCGAGGAATATATTACTGATTTTAAACAATGTGCAACGGATTCTCAGTGGAATGATGTAGCGCTAAGGAATCAGTTCAGACTCGGACTGGCAGAAACCATAAAAGATGAACTAGCCAGTACAGAACTCCCTAAATCTTTGGAAGCCTTAAAGAAATTAACTATTCAAATAGACTGATGTCTACGTGGAAGGAAGAATATCTCACCTCAGTTACACTACCCAATCACCTTCCAGCTCAAAAAGAACCTATGGTTATTGGAATCATCAGGGGACCTCAGGAAAGGAGCAGAAGGAGGATTAAACAACTATGCATGTACTGTGCCAACCCCACTCATTCAATAAAGGAGTGCCCAATCCTTCTCAAGACAAAA
The DNA here is from genome assembly GCF_027579735.1 of Bombina bombina. Taxonomy (NCBI): domain Eukaryota; kingdom Metazoa; phylum Chordata; class Amphibia; order Anura; family Bombinatoridae; genus Bombina; species Bombina bombina. The sequence continues at coordinate 146,845,508 of NC_069501.1, read as the reverse complement.
AAGAGTAAGTGCCTATCTCTATATTCTTCACTAACTACTAATACCAAACCAACTTACTGTCTTTTTTCTCTGTTTTTGCAGTGGGAACAAAACAGACTGAATACTGAAGCCATAGTCGACTCCGGAGCTTATGGAAACTTTATAGATAAAGCTTTAGTTATAAGAAATAAAATTCCTTTCGTGTTAAAGAATAATCATGTGTCAATTTGTGTCATTGATGGCTCTCAAATTAGTGCTGGACCTATTACACACCATACAATTCCCTTACAAGTAAAGACTGCTAGTGGTCATACCGAATATATAACTTTCAATGTCTTACCTTCACCCCTTTTTCCTATTGTCCTAGGTCTACAGTGGTCACAACTTCACCAACCTACAATTAATTGGAGCACCCTACAGGTAACTCTCAAATCTCACAGCTGCCAGCAAACTTGTTATCCACAACACCTACTTCTTCATGTTCCAGAAAGTAAAATTACTTTGCCTAAAGAATATTCAGATTTTTCTGACGTATTTAGTAAAAAGGAGGCCAAAAGTTTACCACCACACTGCATTTAAGACTGCCCAATTGAGTTACAACCAGGTGCCACTATACCGTATGGCCAATTGGCCATCTATATCCTCTCAGTCAACCAGAACTCGCACACCTAAAGACTTACTTGGATGAGAACCTTTGTAAGGGCTTTATAAGACCTTCCTAAAGAATAAAGACTCCTCACTCCGACCAATTATCGATTACAGGGAACTCAACAAAAGGACTATCAAGAACAGGTATCCCCTACCTCCTATTCCTGAATTTATCGAAAGCCTATATCAAGCAAAAATGTTCACAAAGTTAGATCTAAGAGGAGCATATATCCTTGAGTGCCTCAGAGAGGGGGACAAATGGTTGACGGCATTCAGTACTAGATATGGCCTATATGAGTATATGGTCATGTCATTTGGGCTGTGCAATGCCCCAGCGACATGCCAGCATTTTATCAATGATGTGTTCAGAGACTTACTAGACATTTGCATTGTGATAAACCTAGACGATATACTCATATATTCATACACACTACAGGAACACATCAAACATGTCACATGGGTGTTATCCAGGCTAAGGGTTCACCATCTATATGCCAAGCCTGAGAAATGTGAATTCCATACTGATCAAATTGTATTCCTAGGATACCATATCAGTCCATCAGGCAACCAAATGCAAGAAAATAAAGTTGAAATAGTAAAAGATTAGCCAATACGTAGTAGTAAGAAAGATCTCCAGCGGTTCTTGGGATTCTCGAACTACTATCAGAAATTTATCAAGGGTTTCTCAAAAATCGCCAAGCCCCTAACATGTCTTACAAGCTCTACCTCCCATTTTGTCTGGAATTCTGAAGCTACCAAAGCATTTAACAACCTAAAAGAAAAATGTACTACTGCTCCCATCTTCCGCTTTCCAGATCCCAAGTTACAGTACATACTTCAGGTAGATTCTTCAGATTATGCCATTGGAGCCGTACTCTCACAACAAACAACACTCAGTGACCCCATTCATGCAGTTGCCTATTTTTCCAAAGTCATAAGCCCTGCTGAAAGGAATTACCCGATTGGGGAGAAGGAGCTTTTGGTAGTTAAATGATCCTTAGAGCATTGGAGACACCTTTTGGAAGGAACACTACTTCCAATTATCTTCTATACAGACCATAAGAACCTGGAGTATTTGCAATTGAGTAAAACCCTTTCTTCCAGAAAAGTGCGGTGGAACTTATATTTCGCAAGATTCAGTTACCATATCATTTAGAGACCAGGGAATAAAAATGGAAAAGCAGACACCCTCTCGAAAAGACGAAAAACCAAAAGCAACAGAATCTTCTTCCAGTATTATCCCTAAGGAACATTTCATTGGCCTTTCCCTGCAACTAACAAAGGATCTACAATGATCATTAAAATCTGATGACAACAAACCTTATCATCTCTTACATAAGAATTCTAATGGCTACTATTATTATGGGAATAGGTTATACATTCCACCGGATTTACGTAACTTAATACTTAAAATCCACCATGATTCACCTTTATCAGGACATCCTGGTGTACAAAGAACTTTGGAACATATCACTAGAGATTTCTGGTGGCCATCTATATCTATCACAGTTAAGGAATACATAAAAACCTGTACAATTTGTGCTACTTCAAAATTCGAAAAATGTCCTCCTTACGGGTTACTGATGCCAATACAAATACCAGAAAAACCTTGGCAAAATGTAGGTATGGACTTTATAGTTGAACTCCCCTCCTCAGAAAATAAAAATACAATTCTAGTGGTGATTGACCTATTTATGAAAATGGCACACTTCATACCATTACATAAATTACCCACGTCCTAAGAAACTGCCCATCTACTCCTAGATCATGTAGTAAAACATCATAGTATTCCTCCCATACTCACCACTGATGGCATTCAATTTACTTCTTGGTTCTGGAGGAACCTCTGCAAACATATCCAACTTGACAACCGATTTAGTACCTCATTCCATCCTCAAACCAATGGACAAGCAGAGAGATGAAACCAGTGGCTGGAACAATACTTGCATTGCTACTGCTCATATCAACAAGGTGATTGGGTAGGTTCCTCTCTATGGCAGAGTTTGCCTATAATAGTGTTAACTCCTCAACAAAGATGACCCCCTTTTATGCCAATTATGTATATCATTCATCATTTTGCTTGACTTCTCCTGAAGGATTTGTCTGTCCGAAGGTAAATGAGTTGACAAACACTCTACTCGATAACTGCAAGATACTCAAAGAGACTATCCAGCATGCTCAAGGCTCTCAAAAGAAGTATTACGATCTACAGAGATGAACACCCCCAGCTTATGTAGTTGGAGATCTTGTTTGGCTATCAACTAAAAAACTGCAAATCCCTAGCAAAAAATTTGGAGGGTTATTTATTGGCCCATTCCCTATTCAGAAGATTGTCAATTTCAATGCAGTTACTCTCCAACTAACCACCAGTCTCAAAATACATCCTACATTCCATGTATCCTTGTTAAAACCTGCTGGTCCTATGAGAAGCACTGGACCAGTTCTACCTCCTACATCAGCTGTTTTGGATTCAGATGAATATGAAGTTCACAGCCTTCTTAATTCCAGATATTATAAAGGACAGTTACAGTATTTGGTACGATGGAAGGGCTTCACACCTGAAGATGATACTTGGGAACCTTCTTTCAATATTACAGCACCTAGATTGGTCTCCCTTTTCCACAGAACTTTCCCTCGCCGACCTCGTCCCCAAGCTGTGGGACAGTTTGCTTGAATGGGGGATCATGTCAGGATCCTCTCCTGTCACTCATCCCCTTTTGTCTTCATATCCTGCTTGCACCCTTACACAGGTGCTTAGTAATTTGTTTGTATGCTTTCTACCTGCCTAACACTGAGCTCCTCTCTACCTGAGATATCCTTACAATCTGGATTCTGTTAAAAACTAACTGACTCTTTGCTACTTGCTCTGACATAATCCAGCAACTACTGAAAGTATCTACCAGGAAAGGTAACTTTATGATCCTGTAAATACAGCAGTTTGTTTCAAACGTCAGACCTCACCAACTTATTGATGCTGCAGTTTGCCAGCAATCAAAATTTGTCAATATAAGTCTGAGTAATCAAGAAGCTACCTCCGTGACTAACTTTGACACTCTGAAACATCGACTCCAGATTCTTTCTGAACCATTTGCAGATACTAACAACAACATAATAAGGATCATTTTACCTTCACCACAAGTTCAGGTAAAACCAACATGGGAGTAATCCAAACCGCTCTGTGTACCGGAAATAGGCTCCGCCCCAAACCTGTGACCTCATATGAATTATAACCTCCAACTGTAAGCCGCATCAAGCAAAGACTATTCATTACACTGCAGTGCTGAACCTCCTCCTCTTTACCGTGTACAAGTTTCTGGAGACATTGTTTCCAATTAATAACACAAACTCACTAAAATATCTAAGAGGCTACTTCCTTGTAGTAGCTTTATCATTCCAAGGGAAACATTTACCATCTTAAATGTATATACTGTACACTAAACTTAAGATCTGCAGTTGTGGTCCAAACTTTTGAGGGACAATTACAAAACCAGATTGCTTACATTTTCATACGGTCACCACCGTACACTGGATCTTCAATTCAAGAGAAACAATGTGTTGTATCCCACTGAGGAATACAAAAGGCGCGCTGTTATGGGCAGGGTGGAAATGTATGGCTGATGGTATATAAATATTTGAATTTTCACAAAAGCAATGACATAATAAAATGAAACAATTGTGGATGTATAGTATATAATATAGTGATCCAACAAATTGAACTGCATATGAATAGTTACTATGTCCTTTGTCGAGTGGCTCTGACTCGGCTGATGACTGTAAGAAACCAGTGGTAAAAGTCTGTTTCTTTGAGATTGTCTTGTTGATCGGTGCTTTAAATGAAGGCAGCTCCTCTTGTTCCCAGAGAGCGGGGATGTAACTGTTAGAAAAGGAGATAGAGAGGGCGCCACATAGTGTGATAACATTTTAAGCAGAGTGGTAAAAATCTGTAGCGGTGGTGTGCTTACCAGATAATGTTGTACTGTGCTGTGACCAGTACTGTCTCGCCTGCTAGCACTTAAATCAGTGGCTAGTACACTGCCAAGCAGAGTCTTTCCTGGGGCTCTTCCTTCAGGCTGTGGGCTCCAAAAAAATCTTCAGTATTGGCTGCGAGCAAATCTTCGTTTTGTAACTTAGGATTTTGACTCAGTATTATTGTATAAAAAAATGTATACAACTTCCAGAATTAAAAGAATTTTAAAAGGCTTTATTATAAATAAATAAATAATAAATAAAGCCTTTTAAAATTCTTTTAATTCTGGAAGTTGTATACATTTTTTTATACAATAATACTGAGTCAAAGTCTTCAATTCAAGAGAGCCTTTTCAAAATGGCGTCCCTTGCATTCCTATTGGCTGATTTGATTTTAGAAATGCAAATCAGCCAATAGGATGAGAGCTACTGAAATCCTATTGGCTGTTCAACTCAGCCAATAGGATGAGAGCTACTGAAATTATATTGGCTGATTTGAATGGCCAATAGAATTTCAGTAGCTCTCATCCTATTGGCTGATTTGAACAGCCAATAGGATTTCACTAGCTCTCATCCTATTGGCTGATTTGATTTTCCAAAATCAAATCAATGGGAACCTCCAAAGGGGATCAGTTACGTTCCTGATCCCCTTTGGAGGTCCGCTGTGTCGAGTTCCCTTCGACTCTATTGGTTCCCCTGCTGGGTTTACTCTGACGCTGCTTGCTGAGTGACGTTTGCCTAGCGTACCGAGCTTACGCCTGTCTGACGGGCGACTTTTGGTTCCGTCCTGCCTGTCTGGGTACACGTTTGTACCGCCGCTCTTGTGAGTAACACTCTGTGTGGGGGGTCCGCTGCTCATGTGTGTCCCTTTGCTGCCTAAAACGATACTTGTCCCATGAGGCGCCTCTTCCATCTGTCATCCACAGGTTCCCATTGTCCACTCACCATTTCTGAGAGAGCTGCCTGGATTGCTGTTTGCTGAATCCGCCATCTGCCACATGCTGTGATCATTTGCGCACTTCTATAGAGACTCTGTGTGCTATCTCGGTTCTCTTTAATCTAGCAAAATCAAATCAGCCAATAGGAATGCAAGGGGCAACATTTTGAAAAAAGTTCCCTTGCATTGATGATTCAGTATACAGCAGCGACTGTATAAAGAGGATGCTTTGCGCCGGATGTCTTCAGGATGGACCTGCCGGGATGAAGATAGAAGACGCCGCCTGGATGAAAATAGAAGACGCCGTCTGGATGGATGAAGACCTTGCCACCTGGATGAAGACTTCTCGCGGGCTGGATGTCTGGACAGGAACTGTAAGTGGATCTTCGGGTGTGTTAGAATTTTTTAAACTTTTTTGGGTGGGTTTTATTTTAGTTTAGGGTTTGGGCTTTTCTTAAAAGAGTGAAATGTCCTTTTCATGGCAATGCAAAAGAGCTAAATGTCCTTTTAAGGGCAATGCCCATACAAATTCTCTTTTCATGGCAATGGGTAGCTTAGGTTTTTGTTAGCGTTAGGTTAATTATTTTGGGGTTTGGTTGGGTGGTGGGTTTTACTGTTCGGGGGTATTTGTGTTTTTTTTAAAGGAAAAAGAACTGTTTAACTAAGGGCAATGTCCTACAAAAGGCCCTTTTAAGGGTTAATGGTAGTTTATTGCAGGCTAGGGTTTTTTATTTTGGGTGGGCTTTTTTATTTTATAGGGCTATTAGATTAGGTGTAATTATTTTTGATAATTCCGTTTGTTATTTTTCGTAATTTAGTGTTTGTTATTTTTTGCAATTTTGTATTTGTTTATTTTTTGTTATTAGATACTTTGTAATTTTTATAATAGTGTTCGGATTTTGTTAATGTGTATCTTAGTTTTCTTTAATTGGTAGTTAGCTTAATTTTAGTTTAATAGTTATATTAGTTTAATTGTTAGTTTAAACTTAGTTTTTTTTAATTTGACAGGTAAATTTAAATTTAAAATAGTGACATTTTAATTTTAATATAAAGTTAGGGGGGCATTAGGTTTAGGGGTTACTAGTTTAAATTAGTTTATTGCAATGTGTGGGCTTTTTGGTAATTAGAGTGTAATGAGCAAAGTGTTATCATTGGCATGAGGAGTGTAAAATGAGATCTCGAGATTGCAGTGTTTTCTATGCTTGAATCCATATTCCAAATGGTGTGCTGTTTTAAGTATTGCAAATTTGTTTGCACATTTTTGCAGTAATTGATAATCCCCATATATTCTAGGGGCGGCATTGAGTGGCAATGTCTGCTCGTATTTCAAGTTGAAAGTAAATGTGATTGCTGAAACACAATTGCATTTAATGCTCAAACTTTTTATGCAACCTAAAATGTTTTGTAAAGAGTTTGGGTGGAGGAAACAGTTGCACTAAACTACTCTATTAACCCCAAAACAGCCACAACCCCATCACAAACTACCCCTCTATGCTATTAACCCCAAAACTGTCACAACCCCCAATGCAAAATACTGCTCTACTCCTAACCCCTAAACCGCTACAACACCTATAGCAAAATACCCACTAACAACTAAACCAGCTAACCCCCCTAACCTATGCCCCAAATATTATATAAAAAAAAAAAATACAATTACAGATTATTAAAAAAAAACTACAATTACAGAAGAAAACAAACAAAGACCGTCTCTGGGATGAAGATAGAAGACCGACCCCGGGATGAATATGGACCATCGCCGGGATAAAGATGGAGCGCTGCCGGGATGAAGATGGAGCGCCGCCACCTGGATTCAACTTTGGTGAGTACCAGAAGTGTTAGAATTTTTTGGGTGTTTTTTTAGACACCCCTTCAACCTCTACAGCAATGCTGGCAACACTCATACTTCTATTTCCCAAAAATAAACTCTGTATATGACGCTGAGCACGTTCACTCAACTTCTTTGGTCGACCATAGTGAGGCCTGTTCTGTTTGGAAGCTATCCTGTGAAACCACTGTATGGTCTTCCCACCATGCTGCAGCTCAGTTCCAGGGTCTTGGCACTCTTCTTATAGCTTAGACCAGCTTTATGTAGAGCAACATTTTTTTTTTCAGACCCTCAGAGAGTTCTTTGCCATGAGGTGCCATGTTAAACTTCCAGTGACCAGTATGAGAGAGTGTGATAGCAATAACACCAAATTTAACACACCTGCTCCCCATTCACACCTGAGACTTTGCAACACTAATGAGTCACATGACACTGGGGAGGGAAAATGGCTAATTGGGCCCAATTTGGACATTTCCACTTAGGGGTGTACTCACTTTTGTTGCCAATGGTTTAGACATTAATGGCTCTGTGTTGAGTTAAATTTACACTTTTATACAGGCTGTAGTACACTCACTACTTTACATTGTAGCAAACTGTCATTTCTTCAGTGTTGTCACATGAAAAGATATAATAAAATATTTACAAAAATGTGAGGGGTGTACTCACTTTTGTGGGATACTATATATACAGTATATATATATATATATATATATATATATATATATAAACATGATTATATCAAGATATAGATATATACCGAGATATATAGTAATATCTCTTTAAAAATACTTTATATTCCCCAATGTACAGAACATTGGAATGCAAAATATTTACAGTAAATACACGCTATAATCATGTATTAAATATGAATAGTGCATACATATGCTTTTACATGTTTTCATTTACTTAACTGCAAAGGGCTCCAATGCACTTCTATATTTGTCTATATGTGTGTACATATGTATTTATGTTTTTATATGAATGTAAATATTTGCATAGGAAATTAGCATATCTAGGCAAGATTCCCCGCTTGCCTAGATGTGCTAATTTCCTATGCAAATATTTACATTGATTTAATTTTGAGACTTCGGGGCCTATCTATCAAGCTCTGAATGGAGCTTGATGCTCCGTGTTTCTGGCGAGCCTTCAGACTCGCCAGAAACAGCAGTTATGAAGCAGCGGTCACAAAGACCGCTGCTCCATAACCCTGTCCGCCTGCTCTGAGCAGGCGGACAGGAATCGCCACAATTCAACCCGATCGTACTCAATTGGGTTGAATTGTGGCGATTCCTGTCCGCCTGCTCAGAGCAGGCGGACAGGGTTATGGAGCAGCGGTTGATTGACACCCCCTGCTGGCAGCCGATTGGCTGTGAGTCTGCAGGGGGCGGCGTTGCACCAGCAGCTTTTGTGAGCTGCTGGTGCAATGTTAAATGCGTACAGCGTATTGCTCTCTGCATTTAGCGAGGTCTTGTGGACCTGATCCGCACTGTCAGATCAGGTCCGCAAGACCTTTCATAAATAGAGGCCATGGAGGATTTCAATTTCAGTTTTTTATCTCCCCCCATAATTTTAATGAATTTTTGTTTTTATATGTGTATAAATATATAAATACCTGAATACATATGTACACAAATATAGACATACAGTATCTATGTACACACATATACATCTTTAGACATGTATATGTATGTATCTCTATATTAAAGCCTTTGGCCTGCCTTTTTTTTCTAATACCTGAGACCTCATATCTTTGAGCCCTTATAACTTTGGTGTGCAATGTTTTTTTTTTTTAATATTGTTTATTAGACAGTGTTATTATGAATGTAACTGTACTTTGTAATGTATTTTTGATGTGTTTTGTGACACGTTTTATTTTCTCGAAACAGTAAACCAGAGCTCTGAAGTCGAGGTAATCATTCTAGCATAAATCGCGATTGAGCTCACGCAATCATGTTTACTTTCAATTCCTAACACAGTGGCAATCTAACTTGCGCAAAAACCCGATATCACTTGCACGCAAACATTTGTTCTCCATTTGTAATGTGGCCCTTAATGCATATGTTCATCAAAATAGCAACACTATTAAATATATATAGTCATATTGTTTAACTGAAATACATTTATCTAAACAGATTATTAATATGGGGCATATTTTTCATGCTTCGTATGGAGCTCGCTGGAAACAGAAATTATGAAGCAGCGGACTAAAGATCGCTTCTCCATAACTTGTCCATCTGCTCTGAGGCAGCGGACAGAAATCAACCCGATCTGGTTGATTGACACCCCCTGATAGCGGCCGCAAATCTGCAGGGGGCGGCATTGCTTATGCTGTCTGCATTTATCGATGTGTAGCTATGTGCAGTGGACATGATACGCTACTTTGTATCATGTCCGCTCGCACATTGATACATATGCCCCTATATCTCATGTTTAATATGTGTTACAAATTCAGAATTACTTACTGGTAATATTGATGTCAGTGAAAACTGTGTATAATGCTTCAAAACCATTGTAATTGCTAGAAGAATGTGTTACAAATTCTGCTGTAGCTTGATTTGAAAATATCCGCACCGTCCCAGGGTTTGTTCCCCAAAGTGTTGCTAGAAGTAAACACACGGAATACTTGGCGATTAAATAATCTTTAAAATAACAGTAATCACTATAATACATATTAAAAATGTAAATTCCATTGTGCAAAGAACTCTGGTGAATGAAAGAAAATAAAATGAAAATCTTAAAGCTTAATATTGTTTACCATACAGAAACTGACATTTTTTATGAGCCCCAATTACAGGTGTTGTAACTGGTATTCTCAGTTGAGCTGCATAAAAGTTAACCTTTTGACTTGCTACAGTACGCTAATTACTGCTTATACAATGTTATCGTCTTGGTTCAGTATACAATAAAGAACGCTGCTCAGTTGTGAATTGAATTTGCAATAATTGTGTGAGACTACTTAATTAACGTGGATGAGGAGCTATATTAATAATATTCTGGTTTTGCTAACAATCACAGTGGAACTGGATGTACTCATCAACTCATAATATTTTATTCTTTCCTTTGAGAAATTAAAATATGGTTTAGCTCTATCACAATTGCTAGTTTTTAACCATTTCCACTGCTTAAATGTCAGATTAAACAAAACAAAATGTTTTCTATTATTATAATAATAACAATGATAATAATAATAAAAATGATAATAATAATGATGATAATAATAATACCATTTTTTATTTAATCTGTCTACTTACAATACAGTATTTCAAAGATAATGAATACACCTCTAGCTAGAGCTAAACATGTCCAAAACTGATCCAATTATCTTCCTTTCCAGCAATTTCTCTTCTTCACTTGTTATCTCCCTAACTGCAGACAGTAGAACAATCACATCCAGTGACAAAACCCACTGCCTTTGACTCTAGACTCCCCTTCAGTTCTCATAGCAGCTTGACCAGTCTTCTAAACTTTATTTGCAAATCATTGCTGAAATGTGTCTATTACTTAACAATGATATTGAAAAAACATTCAATATTCTCTTATTATTTTCAGATCATACTTTTGAAACGTTTGTCTAACTAGCATCCTATAACCCATCTCTTCCCCCTGCTGTACCATGCCACTGTCTCAATTTGTCTCACTTCACTGTCATAATCTGCTTCTTCTTTTTTTTCAATCCCTGTATTAGTTCCCAATATAACATAACATTGAATTTAAATAATTCAACCTCACCTTAAAGGCATAAGACAATGCTACGCCCTCTATAATTATGTCCTAAATTCCAAACACCCACCAGATCATTACATTTCTTAACTATTGCATTTCTAGTTTATCTTTTCATAGACTAGTTTTAGAAGAATTCAGTCATGTTGGAAAGCATATTGTCAGCGATAAATGGATCATTAATCCACCAAGTCCTCATGCTCCTGCCAATCGCTCCTGTAAAAATGACACATTCTTTTGCTACCTCCTTAATGGCCATATCATTTTTTTTATAAGTAACATACTCATCATCTTTATATATGTATGCCTATAGCTGCCTAGACAATAACAAGTTATCTCTACACAATACAGTATATATAGATCATTTGTGTCATTGTTATTTTAAAAGTCATATATAGTCATCAAATTTATTTTACAAAACACAGTTCATGCAAAACATCTCCAATAAATTTTCCATCTGAAGAGCAAATTCAGGACAGAAGAAAATATTTGGAATATCTCCCTCACAAAGATCTGTAAACTAGAGCGATTATAATTTGCTCACTGAATTGATATACAATTAATGCCATTCAGGGCTGCTTTAGCCCCATTATCTGCATTTCTAAACTGGGCAACTTACTTCCTTTATTCCAATCATATAAATGCACCAAGCTTCCACCTATAATACTGACTCTCTGAGATTAAAGTGCCATAAAATAAACAGAACACGTTTAATGTACTGAAGAGATTACATTAAAGCATGGAGTTTAAGGTTTTGCTTTTTACATCTCAATGCATATTTCAAGAAGATATTTTATTCTATATAAGTAATGCCCTACAGTAAACCTAACAAGAAATGAATGCAAAATTAATTCAATTGCCATGTGCATCCAATTAAAGGAACACTAAATCCACATTTTTTTCGTTCATGATTCAGGTAGAGAATACAATTTTAAACAACATTCTAATTTACGTCTACTATCTAATTTGCTTCTTTCTTTAGATATCCTTTGCTGAAGAAATAGCAATGCACATGGGTAAGCCAATTAAACAAGGCATCTATGTGCAGCCGCCATCAAAGATAATAGAAGTACATTAGAACGTTGTTTAAAATTGCTTACTCTTTCTAAATCATGAAAAAAAAATGTGGGTTTTATGTCCTTTTAATTTCAGATCATGTTATTGAACAGCAAAGCAAACAAATACAAAATTGTCAACTTTCCATGTAGTGCAATCACAGATTTCACTATATTAGTCCTCATAAAATTAGTGCATGTATGGTCTTCCTTATTGAATACCCCTTATAAAACAACTCTCCATAGAAAACACTAACGAATTGTGGGTCTTAGATGATTTGTTTGGATGTTCTATATTTTTATACTCTCCTTTTTGTCTTTGCATATGACAAATATTTACAGTGGGAAAATCTCTGCTTTGAATTAAAAGGCCAATACACACATACAAAAATCAATATAGATTGTTTTCTATATGTGATGGAAATGGTCTCTAATTAGATATTAGTCATCAGTTATTATGAATTGCAGAGGATATGTAGACGTTTGTGTTTTTTTTTACTCCTGATTTGTATCCTTTAGTGATAGTTGTGCTGTTTAAAAAACTTTTGGCTAGATTACGAGTTTTGGGGTAACAGGGGTGAGGGGCTAACGTGCAGTTTATTGTCACTGCTCACTTACATACAACGCTGGTATTACGGGTTTTTACAAACCCGGTGTTAAAAGACAAAAAGTGAGCGTAGAGCAAAATTTTGCTCCACACTTCACGCCAATACCAGCGCTGTTTAAAAACCCTAGCCTAAACTAAACTACCAATAGCCCTTAAAAGGGCCTTTTGCGGGGCATTGCCCCAAAGAAATCAGCTCTTTTACCTGTAAAAAAAATACAAACACCCCCCAACAGTAAAACCCACCACCCACACAACAAACCCCCCAAATAAAAACCTAACTAAAAAAAAACATAAGTTCCCCTTTGCCCTGAAAAGGGCATTTGGATGAGCCCTAACCTAAAAATAAAACCCACCCAATAAACCCTTAAAAAAACTTAACACTAACCCCCTGAAGATCGACTTACTGTTCTGAAGACCGGACATCCATCCTCAAGGGAGCGGCAGAAGTCTTCATCCAACCAGGCCGAAGTCCTCAACGAAGCCAGGAGAAGTCTTCATCCAAGCCGGGCGAAGTGGTCCTCCAGACGGGCAGAAGTCTTCATCCAGACGGCATCTTATATCTTCATCCATCCGATGCGGAGTGGCTCCATCTTCAAGACATCCGACATGGAGCATCCTCTTCATCCTGAGTCTTCTTACTGAATGAAGGTTCCTTTAAATGACGTCATCCAAGATGGCGTCCATTAGAATCTGATTGGCTGATAGAATTCTATCAGCCAATCAGAATTAAGGTAGAAAAAATCCTATTGACTGATGCAATCAGCCAATAGGATTGAAGTTCAATCCTATTGGCTGATCCAATCAGCCAGTAGGTTTGAGCTTGCATTCTATTGGTTGTTCCAATTAGCCAATAGAATGCAAGCTCAATCCTATTGGCTAATTGCATCAGCCAGTAGGATTTTCTACCTTAATTAAGGTTTTTTTAAGGGTGTATTGGGTGGGTTTTATTTTTAGGTTAGGGCTTTTGGCCGCATAAAAGCTAACTGCCCTTTCAAGGGCAATGCCCGTCCAAATGCCCTTTTCAGGGCAATGGGGGCTTAGGTTTTTTTAGTTAGGTTTTTATTTGGGGGGTTTGTTGTGTAGGTGGTGGGTTTTACTGTTGAGGGTGTTGTTTGTATTTTTTTTTACAGGTAAAAGAGCTGATTTCTTTGGGGCAATGCCCCGCAAAAGGCCCCTTTAAGGGCTATTGGTAGTTTAGTTTAGGCTAGGGTGTTTTTTTTTGGGGGGGGCTTTTTTTATTTTGATAGGGTAATCAGATTAGGTGTAATTAGTTTAAAGATCTTGTAATTTGTTTATTATTTTCTGTAATTTAGTGTTTTGTTTTTTTTGTACTTTAGCTAATTGTATTTAATATATTTAATTGTATTTATTTTAGGTTATTGATTTAATTGTAGTGTAGTGTTAGGTGTTAGTGTAAATTAGTTTAGGTTTTATTTTACAGGTACTTTTGTATTTATTTTAGCTAGGTAGTTATTACATAGTTAATAACTATTTAGTAACTATTCTACCTAGTTAAAATAAATACAAACTTGCCTGTAAAATAAAAATAAACCCTAAGCTAGCTACAATGTAACTATTAGTTATATTGTAGCTAGCTTTGGGTTTATTTTAAAGGTAAGTATTTAGTTTTAAATAGGAATTATTTAGTTAATTATAGTAATTTTCTTTAGATTTATTTAAATTATATTTAAGTTAGGGTGTGTTAGGGTTAGACTTAAATTTAGGGGTTAATACATTTAATATAGTGGCGACGGCATTGGGGACGGCAGATTAGGGGTTAATAAGTATAATATAGGTGGCGGCGATGTTAGGGGTGGCAGATTAGGGGTTATTAATATTTAACTAGTGTTTGCGAGGCTGGAGTGCGGCGGTTTAGGGGTTAATATGTTTATTATAGTGGCGACGATGTCCAGAGCGACAGATTAGGGGTTAAAATTTTTATTATAGTGTAAAACTCATAACTACTGACTTTAGAATGTGTTAGGGATCTTGGAGGTAGAGGGTGTACTGCTCACTTTTTGGCCTCCCAGTACAGACTCGTAATACCGGCGTTATGGAAGTCCCATAGAAAAAAGACTTTACGAAGTTTACTTATGTCGGTTTGCGGTAACGCCAAAAAAGTGAGCGGTGCCCCTAAACTGCAAGACTCGTAATACCAGCAGGCATAAAAAAGCAGCTTTAGGACCTGTTAACGCACAACTCGTAATCTAGCCATTTGATATTTTTCCATGTTGTTTGTGATGCTTAATTACATACTGTAAACAGAAATGTTTCAATCTGAAAGATGCACCAGTTTTGAACATTTAAAAAGCAAAGATATAGCAATTATGCTCTGTGCTCAGTACATGAAATACATTAAAGTAATTTAAACATCAATTTAAAAGAATAATTAAAATTAGAATGCATTAACAAAATATCTACACTATAATAATTTAGGATTTTAACCAATATGTACTGTAGATATTTACAATCAAAGGTAAAACTTAAATAGATGCATGGAATTAAGTAAAGGATAAATTCAAACTTGACAAATATTCATACATTGAGATGAAACAAATGTAACTCTGATTTGAAAGATATATTTGCAATAATATAAGTGCTACACAGCTCTATGCTTTGTGCAGGTGACAAGTAATATGTTGGAAGAGCACACTTGACAAAACAAGGATTATTGAAAACATATTCTGTATTCATAATCAAGATTCAAAATGCTCTCAAGCTGGGCAAATACTTGAACTTAAAGGTCAGTATTAAATTTGATGATTTTGGAAGAATTCATACCCAAGAGGGGGGCAGAATAGTAAAGCACTATTGTATTGTATATAGTTATCCATCTACATTTAAAAACAACCAAAAGCTAATACCGAAGTACTATCCAAAACCTTAAATGGAAAAGCGGGTGTTTGTGTTATATTTTTACCAAATCATTAAAGCGCCCAAGTGAAGGAAAACCTCATATGTCGGTCAAGGTATTAGTTTAAAATCACTAATAATATAAACACCTCCATCAAACAAATACAATGGTGTTTAAAGCATTTTAATATACACACAAGGTTAGGGATGGTGCATATGTAATAAGCCTGAGGAAACAACGAGAGAACACTGAGAAATGTGTAGCATAGTGCACACCTTGTGAGTCATATCTAAGAGAATGTTTTTAACTGTTTTAATGTTTTTATATTAAACTGACTGGCTTGAAACTCTTCTGGGGTCGTTACCTTTAATACTATCCCTTGGAGGTTATAACGGTATATCTGTGAAGCAGTGACCAGAGTTCAGTGAGCTAAGACACTGAGAGATCTCAGCATGCCATTTGTAGCACATTCAGTGCTATCAGCTATGTGAGTATCATTACCCTTGTACTATAGAAAGGGAGTTCTCATAAGTTGTCTAAACTAGGAGACACTTTTCTTCTTTTCTGTTTTGCAGTGTTTTGAGGAATCGGTTGATCACGGAAGGAGCTGCCCCCTTCATATTATCTTACAATATTTATGGATAAAGTGACTTTGAAATAGAGACATTTTATCATAAAGGATGTATACCATGTTAAGGAAGCGTATCCTTTGAACCCAACATTTTGGGACTGTATTTAAAGGTGAACATTATATTGAAATCCTTGGTATAAACTCTATAGTATTTTTAGTATCGGAATTGGCGCCCTCTTTTGAAACAGTCTTTTCAGGTTTTATATAAAATCATTTTAATATACACATAAGGTTAAGGATGGTGCATATGTATTCACCTTCTCTTTATGTAATGTTTAAATATATAAATATATATACTGTATATATATATATATATATATATATATATATATATATATATATATACACACAGTATATACTGTATATATATATATATATATATATACACACAGTATATACTGTATATATATATATATATATATATATATATTTATTAATTTCTTTGTTTTGTTTTTCATGGAATTTATGTTTTTGTAGGAATTACTATTATTAAATATTTAATTAAATATTAAATATTAATATTAAGATGGCAAGAGTGCAATATTGCAGGTTTGCAGCCTCAATTTATTTTGTATTTTTATTATTTGTTATTAACTTCAAAGTATTAGATGTGTTGTGTAAGTCAGGTAATCATCCCAGTAAAATCCATTTAATTTAAGATTCAAACTCTTTAAAATATAGACAAGTCCAAGGGGGCATATGGTTTGGTAATTACAGACTGTATTAGTCATAAAATAAGCTTCCAGGGAGTCCAGCAATGTAGGAATATTAAAATGCCCCTCACTTTGTATTAACAGTGCAATGTGGACTTCCTAACTATTAATGCATAGAAGCTTTTAGACTGCAGATGTGTATTATTGTTAAGTGCAAGCTGCTGATTGTGCTTCTGCAGGAAGCTATCTTTATCTTAATGACGGCTGTACAAGTGACATGCCACCCTGTGACATGTCACTGTCACTTTTTAATATCAACATTTACGTGACAACATTGTTATAATAGCTTTCTGTTGCTAGGATGATTTTGAAACAGTATAGATTTAGGTTGGGCAAATATAAGGATGTTTGCTTTCTTCAGGAGTGTTTAAAAATAACACAAAGTGGCTAGTTTGGAAATGTAGTCTATTATTAATAGTCATGTTGAATCATTTGTTTTCTTTATTTATGAACACAATGTTGCAAGATGCCTTCCTAAAATATAACTGATTTTATACATGTTTTTAGTATATGTGCTGTCTGTTTAATAAGATAACCTGAAGTAAAGAACTGAGGTGAGCTAAATAGACTCAGGAGCAGAAGGGCAACATGACCCCTACCCATAAAGGTTAACTTAGTTAAACTAATGGTTAATTAATCAGACAAGTTTGACAGTGATATATAGTGTTCAACAAATTAAATACAATTGTGCTTATATAATTAGTTTAGAAATTGTTTTAATCTATCAGCATGCAGCAAGCAAATGACTAGAGACAGTAATAATCATTTTAGAACCCTACTATACTATACTATACTAAATTCTAATGCAGCAGCCCAGTTGTCTTAAAAATAAAGGTTGGGGTCTCGTGGACTCTCACATCATGAAATAAATTAATTTATCAGGTAAGCATAAATTATGTTTTCTTTCATACAGGTTGTGTGAGTCCACAATCCATTACTCATGGGAACTAATACCCAAACTGTGGAGTCCACAAGTAATAACAACATAAAGGGAGGGATTTAAGAAACATCTTTTTTAACTGAGAGAATAACTTCAACCTCGCCCCTCCAAAAAAAATAATATTTTTTTAATTATATTTCAAATGCACTTAAAATTTAAACAGGCAAGAATCAAACTGAAACAACTGCCTGAAGCCCCCTTTTTACCAAAAGCTTCCTCAGTGGAAGCAAAAACATCAAAGGTGTAGAATTTTGCAAAAGTGTGCAAAGAATACCAAGTAGCTGCTTTACAAATGTGATCAACTACGGACTCATTCTTAAAAGTCTATGAAGTGGCAACTGACTTGGTAGAATGAGCATTAATCGGTTGTGGAGGAGGCGGACCTTCCTCCAAATAAGCCTTGTGAATCAAAAGTTTCAACCAAGAAGTCAAAGAAATGGCAGAAGCCTTCTGTCCTTTCTTAGAACCAGAAAAATGAATTAACAAACTAGAACTTTGTCTAAAAGACTTAGTAGTATAAATGTAATATGTTAATGCTATAACAACATCCCAATTATGCAAAGATCTTTCTGAAACAGACTTGGGATTAGGACACAAAGAAGGAACAACAATTTCTCTGCTGATCTTATCAGAAGAAACAACCAGACAGAAACAACAAGAAATCAAAAGTAACTCTTCAGACTGCCTTATCTTGATGAATCAGATAAGGAGGACCAAAAGAAACAGCAGATAATTCAGAAACTCTTCTAGCAGAGAAAATAGCCAAAAGAAACAACACTTTTCAAGAAAGTAGCTCAATGTCAATCTTATGCATATGTTCAAAAGGGGGAACTTGCAAAACTCTTAATACCAATATAAGATTCCAAGGAAGATAAATTGGCTTAATTTCAGGTTTGATACAAGTCAAAGCCTGGACAAAACCATAAATATCAGGAAGATTAATATGAAATCTGTCTTTTCAGGGAGCTGTCAAAGAAGCCCTTATCCAAGCAGCCCTGTAAAAACTGTAGAATCCTAGGAATTCTAAAAGAATAACAAGAAAAAACATATTCAATACACCAAAAAAAAAAAGCTTTCAAACCTTTATGGTAAATTTTCCTAGTCACATTCTTCCAAGCCTGAATTAAGTTTTTAATCACAGAATCAGAGAAACCCCTATGTCTTAGAACTAAACATTACATTTCCATACCATTAAGCTCAGACACTTGAGAAACAGATAGAAAAGCAAATTTAGAAATAGGAGGCCTATCCCCAGGGACAGGGGAAAAAAACGGCAACTGAACCTCTGTACTGTAAAATCCCAGTAGGATTACCAAGACCACTAATGTTCTTTCTAGGCTCATCCTGCAAATAATTCTGAGTAGACTTACCAACAGATACACAGACTGAAAGAAGAGAAGTAGTAGAACAACTGCAAATACTATGGAAGGGATGCTTATCCTTACCAAGTGCCTGAGAAGTTTGTTCAATATCTGTTTGAAAACATTCTGAAGTAGAATCCACTTCTCTAGGAGACAAAATGAGGACTGTAAAAATAAATTTACCAAATGATCATCCCTAGATTGAAAACTAGCAAAGCTTGACAACAACTGTTCTTTCTCTGAAAGGAAAGAGATAATAATCTAGATTTAAACACCATGGCTTAGATTACAAGTGGAGCGCTAATTTATTTGGCGTACAATAAATTACCAGCCAATACAAGTGGCTGGTTATTGCTTCCACAAGCTTGCGGTAACAATTAGCACTTATAAAGTTAGTCAGAGATCAAATCTCTGGTTAGTTTTATAAATGTGCCCCAAATGCCACCACAATACAGTGTAGTGTATCTTAATAAGAAAGCATTTATATTTTTTAGTAAAATATCCGTACTAGGCAGTATTTTGGGGAAAATGTTGGCAGGAGCAGCGTTTAAGAAAAAAAACGGCACT
Source organism: Bombina bombina (assembly GCF_027579735.1). Taxonomy (NCBI): domain Eukaryota; kingdom Metazoa; phylum Chordata; class Amphibia; order Anura; family Bombinatoridae; genus Bombina; species Bombina bombina. The sequence continues at coordinate 146,825,705 of NC_069501.1, read as the reverse complement.
GAAAAGTGTCTTTACATTGCAGTCTATAGGAACTGAGTGATCCAGTAAATGTGTATGCTTATATATATATATAGATATATTTATGTGTTAATATATGTGTTTACCCCCTTTGCTGTGCTAGTTCCCATTGAAGCCTATAGAAAAGCAATCTCGTGAGCACAATGCTTCCCAGCAATGTGAACGCGAGGTCACGTTTGCATTGCTGTGAACTTGTTATACCAGCGCACAATAGTGTGCGCTGGTATTACTCAGTGGAGCGCAAATATTACTTTCACTAAAGTGATATTTAGTGCTCCACATGTAATCTGGCCTCATAGCAGCAGACCAGGTTTTAAGCCATAAAGTTTCCTGGCAAGAACTGCCAAATACATTAATTTTCATAATATCAAAGACAGCATCACAAATAAAAGAATTATAATTCTTAATTAAACTTAAAAAATTGCCACAAACAGGAATTTCAAAACACTGTTCAGAAAGGCTGGATAACCAATAAGTTGAAACAGTAGCCACATCAGCTATTGAAATGGCTGGCCTATGAAAGTAACTTGCTTTTAAAAATCCCTTCTGTGAAAAGCCTCTGTCTAGAGGGTATTTAAAAGAAAAACTATCTTCCAAAGGAAGAAGAGCACATAAAGCCAAAGGGGAAAGAGCCCCATCAACCTTAGGAACTGTTTCCCATTACTCATTATTTGACCTGGCAAAGGATATATTTTCTTAAACCTTGCCGAAGGGTTAAAAGAATTCCCAGGCTTAGACCATTCCATGTCAAAGACAGCATCAGGAATAGAAAACACTTCAGGGAGTTTAAAGGGACACTAAGCCCAAATTGTTTTCTTTTGTGATTCAGATAGAGCATGCAATTTTAACCAACTTTCTAATTTACTCCTATTATAATTTTTTCTTCGTTCTCTTGCTATCGTTATTTGAAAAAGAAGGCATCTAAGCTATTTTTTGGTTCAGACCTCTGGACAGCACTTGTTTATTAGTGGGTGAATTTATCCACCAATCAGCAAGAACAACCTAGGTTGTTCACCAAAAATGGGTCAGCATCTAAACGTACATTCTTGCATTTCAAATAAAAATACCAAGAGAATGAAAAAAAAAAATTGATAATAGGAGTAAATTAGAAAGTTGCTTAAAATTGCATGCTCTATCTCAATCACAAAAGCAAAACATTGGGTTCAGTGTCCCTTTAACAACAGTCTTAAAACCTGAATTGAAATGATTGCAAGGTTTGTCATCAGAAGCTTTAGGATTTGTAACACCTAAAGTAATAAAGACCTCATTTAACGTTCAACTTAAACAAACAAGAGGAAATATCATGCTCCACATCAGATGAAAATTCCTCATCAGCAGAAAAAACTTCACCCTCTGAAGACACAACAGGTCACAAAGGGCCCCATGCATAAAAAAGGCGGGCGGACAGGTTATCAATGCTGTCTGCCCACCATCGCTGCATATGGGCAAAGGACCTGTTGATCCACTGGCCTGTATGTATCATTACACACTCCAAAGAGTGTGTAATGCCGCCGCTTCATTCATGCGACCAATCTCGTAAGTGAATGGACTGTCAATCCCAGAGAGCTCGCTTGCTCTCTGTGATTTCTCTTCTCCACCTCTGAGTGATGAGGAGGGTAAGAAGCAGCAGTCTAATGACCGCTGCTTCTTATATTGCTGGAAGCAGGCCCGCATATGCGATCCTGCCCAGCAAGGGCTCCGGAGCGGCTCTTGCTGCTTCGTATAGGGAGCCCATAGTACTGGTAGAAGAAACCTGTACTGACCTTTCAAAGCTTGTTTACAGGCAGGAGAGCAGCAATAGCTTCAGATTCTGTTGCTATAATTAATTTTCTCAAATGTGGTTAAAGTTCCTCAGCTTTCTTCTGTAATGAAAAAACAGAAGGAGCATTATTACCCATATAAACAACATTATTTTGGTCTGATTGCATTAACAAATTTAAACATAAGTCACATAAATGAGCTGAGGAAGGTACTTCAGCTTTCTTACAGTAAGCATACCTATTGGTACAAAGTTGATCAGGGGACTTTGCTTCCGGGGAAGAAATAGGAACAGAATCAGAAGGCTCCATTACAGCGTTAAATAAAGCATAAAGCACTATATCCCCCTAAAATAAGCTCTTGAGGAGTGGGAAAACCTACCTCCTCCTAAGTAACTTAAGTAATAATACGTGCAAAACTTGACTGTCAAAAAATTAAGAGACCGAAAGAATAAAACATCTGACTTAAATGAGCGTACACCAAATCAATTGAACGATATAAGGGAAAACGTGCTCCAAAACCCAGCGTGTGCATAACCGACGAGCGTGTGCTAAACGGCCAAGTGACAGTGAAAAATACCCCTAATAGAAAACTATGGCATGTGCCCTAACTGGACGTGCGCAAACCCAAAGCACACAAACCCAACAAGCGCAAACCTAAAGGCAGATGCGTGATTGTGTTCCAGGGCCATATGTAATGGATATATACATATATACATATATATAACTATAACACATAATGCCCATAACATAGCCTTAGAGTGTCTTATATGGCAATACAAAATTATACTTATTCTCGTCCACTATCTAAGAAGTAGACGACCAAACCAGTACTGAAACATATCAGTAGATGATATGGAATAGTAGTATATTGTAGATCCATAAAGGAAGGCAACAGGCAAGTCCTGTGACTGGTTATGGAAAGTTTATGAAGAAATTACCCTGAGATGAATAAAAGAATCAAAAACAATACCCCAAATGCATCCCTCTGACAAGCACTGCACATTGAGAAGAAACTGGGCCTAAAATACAATCAAAAACCCCTCTCTTTGAAGAAACTCATGAACATCTTCATTCTTCATCAACCTCCAGCTGAGGCAAAGAAAATACTTATGTGTGAGGTGGGATGGGTTATTTAAAGCTCTTGGGGTTTTGGAAATGTTGACTCCTCCAGGAAGGCAATTCCCATGATTAGTGGATCATGGACTCACACCTCACCACCTGTATGAAAGAAACATTTTCTAATTTAGTATTTCTTTTGAAAATGGTCAAAACACTCTGAAATCACCCACCCCCATATTAAAGCAATGTCAGCAAACAATTGCAAGCATTACCTACTCAATCAATGAAACCTAAAAATTAAAAATAAAAACTTTTAGAGACAGATAATCTAAAGGTCTCTGCTCTGGTTAGATTATCTAAGAAGTCTCATCAGTACTGTGAGGTCCTTCAAAGAATTTTATAAAGGTACATTTTAGCTTGAAAGCTGTTTATCTAGCAATGAAGTCGAGAAGCATACATTATATTAACCCTTTAAGGACACAGCTTTCAGTTTGCTCAATTGTTTTATGACGGAAAATTTCCGTCATATGTCCTTAAGAGGTTAAAATGCTCAAAAATGCCCCCCAAAATTTTGCATGATTTCTTTGTATGAAAGCAAGTTTCTGATCATCAGATCCTTAGTCTAATAAGGGCAAAGGGCATGACTGGCATATGTGTGTATGCTGCTGAAACATCATGGGCAACATTGCAAGTAGCACGTTAACGTCGTAATTTCGTGACTGCGTTAACTTACGAGTTGAAAGTAAACACGCACCACCCAGCGCAATCTAAATTTGTGATTGTTGGTTTAGCATGACTGAACACCTTGTGTAAAGGGTTAGGGCTAAAATGTGCACCAAACACAACATTAATACATTAAAATAAAGTACACACAGAGAGAAGTGCACTCTAAGGAACGAACAACCAGCTTAATAACTTGTTTACTTGTTCTATGCCAATTCACCACCTAGGTGCAGCTTCTTTTTAGCCCAGTAATGCTTTTCACAAAAGAAAATTTTACTAAAGTATATTAGTCTGATTCTACCTATTAAAGTCTGTCCAGCGCTGAAATACCATGCAATTCCTCTCTGAACAAGGAACATGCAACCCCAGACGATCATTTCCTTAATTGGGCCATGTCAGTGAGGTATAGCCACATTCCGTTAAGCACACTGAGCAAGGAGTCCATGTTTGGTTGCCCCTTTCTCTCTTATGGAGATATAATATACACAGAGAGGGGCACTCTTGGGAACAAACAACCAGCTCAATAACTTGTTAGCTTATTTTATTAGGAAAGTTTGTCTCTGTCAAAGGCACAATTGTGCTAAAAGTGTCTGCTCCTGGGTGGTAATTCACCATAGAACAAGCTACTGAGCTACTGTTCAGCATAAAACTAATATATACACTATCTAATGGAATGTTTTCATACAAATATTAATATTTTTTTTCATAAGGATTAAAAGGTATATGGTATATGACAAGATGTTTGCATAGAAAGGGATATATTGTATGTATATATGTGTATGTGTGTGTCTAAATATGTGTATGTGTGTATATGTATATACATATATATATATATATATATATATATATATACATACATACATACATACAAGTGTATTTATGAATCGATATATGTATATGCACATAAACGCATATAAACATATAAATATATACACATATACACACACACACACACACACACATCACAATATCTGAAGTCCTGAAGATAGCGACCATTGGGTTTTGCTTGTGTAAAAACAATTTACTTCCGACTTGCAATAAGTACGCTTACTTGCATCTGTTAAAAGTTTACTTCTGGTGTTGTTTGTACAAGAGCGAAAGCGCTAAATATTGCGCCACTTGTAATCTGGACCTAACAGTTTTTACATGAAGCATTTTTTGCAAATAGAAGTTTAGTAAAATCTTAAATTTATACCTGAAATACACTCATGCACATAATATTTTTTACCCATTATGTCCCTTAAAGTTTATAATTGTTTTTGTATGGAATTTAACATAAAAATCTAAAGGAATTTTTTTATATAAATAATGTGGTAAGTTTTTTATAGCGTTCGAAAATACCCCATTATCCGTACATATTGTCTGATTTCTTTATTTTTAAGTTTCTTAAAATGCAGGAAGCAGGATTGCATGTGTGAACTTTCCTGCAAGGGCTCCAAAGTAGCTTAGGTGGCTTAGTACATGGAGCCCATAATGTTACATGAAAGTGTACTCTAAGGGGTCTATTTATATATGTGCGGACACACATGATCCGCTATAGCGAACCATGTCCGCCGCACATCGATAAATGCATACGCTGTCTGCATTTATCATTGCACCAGCAGTTCTTGTGAACTGCTTTTGCAATACTGCCCCCTGCAGATTTGCGGCCAATCTTGCCGCTAGCAGGGGGTTTCAAACAGCCCAATCGTACATGATCGGGCGGATTGCTATACGCCACATCAGAGGCACTATATAAGTTTAGGAGCAGCGGTCTTAAGATGGCTGCTTCTTAACTCCTGTTTCCGGCAAGCCTGAAGGGGCCCTTGTTAAATAGACCCCTAATAGTTAATTAAAATATATTTTGAATTACCATTGTGTATAGAAGTATGCAGGACTTACCTCTTAAAATCTTATCTGGTCCAATGCCTTCATAAATATTTAAAGCATCTGTATAAGGTTCAGTATCAAATGAAGTAAAAGTCAATTTGATGTTGAAACCATTTGTAGCACTGAAATAAAAATAAGCACACAAATTATATTACAAAAAAAAACGATTAAGGTTGATTGATACTTTGATGAAAGTGCATATATACCTGAAAGCAAATGTTGGACAAATTCAATGAGAGAGCTGGATAGACTACAAAGGTGAAAAGTATATGAAGAATTAAATAGGTACATGGTTGTGTATAAGTAAGTTATGAGAGTATATACTGATATTTTATGTCAGTATGAGCATATGAGGGAGATAGTTATCCATCGGGGCTAAAGCCCCATATCTACCAATATTTTAGCAACACCCCTGAGGGACTGGGCCTTGGAATGCAAAAAGATGACAATAATGTGTCTGAAGGTTACTGCTAACATGTAAACAAGTAATGTCTGCAAAAGAATAATAAATACAATATATATATATATATATATATATATTATGGGCCAGATTATTAGTGGATCGCAAATTAACACTTCCGCTTGAGCATTTGATGCGCTAGAAGTAATCTTTTTGCGCTAGTGGGGTAGTGTTCATATTACGAGTTTGAAGGTAAACTGTTTTTACTCTTGCGCTGACCCAACAAATGTAAAAAGCTGGTTAGAATATTGCATGTGCATTCACGTATTCCCCCATAAAAGTCAATATAGAAAAAAAAGTGGAAAAAAACACCCCACTTTCGCGCAAACCTTATCTCATATCCTCATTTGTGTTAACCTGACATGAATATATGAATATTTCATATTCCAATGTTCTTCAAATAACAGAATATATTCTATTTATTCATATTTCCACATATATCTGATGTTTTTTTGGTACTATATTTATCTATACCTATATATATATACAATATTTTATATATATATATATATATATATATATATATATACACACACACAATATATACACACACACAATATATATATATACACAATATATATATATATATATATATATATATATATATATATAAAAGAATATATATTTATAAATACATAGAACATATTCTGCTATGTGAAGAACATAAGATAGTGAAATATTTACAGTAAATACACAGTATAACACTTTATTGAATAGGAATATTGCATACATATGATTTTTCAAGTTTTTATCTACTTAACTGCAAAGGGCTCTAATAAATATACATTTATGTGTTTATATGTGTATACATGTCTGTAAATAGATTAATATATATATATATATATATATATATATATATATATATATACGTAATATATATATATATATATATATATATAAATATATATATATATACAGTATATTCATCCCAACAAATCGCTCTCTCGATTTAAGTTTCAAAACTAGGGGAGAGTGGTGTTGAGCAAGACAGAGAGTTTCTCAAAATAGGGGCCAGTCTGGAGAAGTCTTGTAGATGGGAATTTGAGGAGGTAACAAGAGAGAAGGAGAGGAGGTCATGACCAGAGTGAAGGAGACGGTAGGGAGATAATCTGGAGACTTGGTTAGAGGTATAGGGGCATATGTATCAAGCTCTGTATGGAGTTTGATGCCCCGTGTTTCTGGCGAGCCTGCAGGCTCACCAGAAACACCAGTTATGAAGCAGCGGTCGCAAAGACACACATCGCCGGAAATCAACCCGATCGAGTACGATCGGGTTGATTGACAACCCCCTGCTGGCGGCCCATTGGCCGCGAGTCTGCAGGGGACGGCGTTGCACCAGCAGCTCTTGTGAGCCGTATTCAGCGATGTCTGTCGGACCTGATCCGCACTGTCGGATCAGGTCCGACAGACATTGATAACTAGGGGCCATAGGGTGGTGTAGTGTTATTGAGAGCTTTAAAATTTATAGTCAGAATTTTATGTTTTATTCCGGAGGTTAGAGGAAGCGAGTGAAGGGACTGGCAGAGAGGTACAGCAGATGAGGTGCGATGTGTAAGGAAGATTAGCCTGGCAGAGGCATTTATTATAGATTGTAAGGGAGATAGATGGCAGCTAGGGAGGTCGGAGAGGATGGCGTTGCAATATTCAAGGCAGTAAATGATGAGAGAGTGGATATAAACAAGAAATATCGGCAGTGCCTCTATACTCTATGTGAGACCAGTGCTTATACATTGAGTTAAAACAACCATGGCTGTTATCATTATTATCTCATCATAAACAATTATCGCTAGAGCAAAATGTTAAGAAGAAATTATTGGGCCATCTATATTAAAACCTGGAACTCTATCTCTATACCTAACTGACTGTGTTTCAAGAGAAGATGTAATATTATAAAATGTAAATAGAAACCCAGAGTTCTTACTATCTCTGAGTTATTACCCTAGATTCCAATTCTGACACCCAGATGAACATAAACTACCTTAAGGCTTCTCCTATCTTTAACATCCCACTAGAAATGTTTGTTTTTTCCAAATAGTAACTTGGTCCACTGCCAACTAATACTGCTATCTACCATAATACTAATATTAATTTTACCCTATCAATAGTGGAATACTTAAGTGATACAATAATTTATTTATTTTATTTATTTATAAAATATTTTACCAGGAAGGGTACATTGAGATTTCTCTCGTTTTCAAGTATGTCCTGGGTCCACAAAACATTGCATTGATACAATAGGGTACAATAAAATATAAAAACAATAATAATACACAATAAATGCAAACATTTTACATAGAACAGGTAAGAAACATATAATCAACCATAACAGGTGCATTCTGTTTTGAGATATGTAGAGAGGGATCTCTTAAAGGATATTAGGCTTGGGGAAGGTTTGAAAGTGTGAGGGAGGTCATTCCATAATTGTGGCGCTCGGTAGGAAAAGGAGGATCGAGCTGCTTTCTTTTTGTATTTAGGCAAGCTAAATAATGTGCTGTTACTGGATCGGAGGTTATAGGAGGTGGGAATAGCCGGGGAGAGCATTCTGCTCATGTAGGGTGGGAGCTTCCCAGAAATTCTCTTAAAGACAAGGCAGGAAAGATGGAGGGAGCGTCTGGATTCCAGCGACAGCCAGTTTTATTTTATGTTGGTACATTTGAGGTTACGCTCAAGCAGAGGCTAAACTACCATTGGCACAGAAGTTGCAATGTCACCAATGCCCAAGTGCTGGGGGTCCCATAGCAGAGAGTTTATATATAGGTGCAGAATATATACAATCCCAATGCAGGAGAGCCTTTTATTAATGTTAGTTGCAGGTCCCTCTATCTATCCTCAAAATCATAATACAGAACAGCATGTATATTATTACTATTGCTTACTATTGAGTTATCTTTGTCGCAACAACACAAGGTCTCTGTTGAGTAGGTCCTCTACTATACTTAAGGAAAGTAATCTTCCAACTACAGAATAATAAACACCTAATTTAGGTGTTTAAATGGCAAATTCATCATCAGCACCAAATGTGAAGTCATTTAACAACTTATCAGTATTAAATGTACCCTGTTATGTCCATCCATTTTATTATACCCTTTGGATACAATCATCATTACTATTTGAATATAAAGGCAGTATATACAGTATATGCATATATATATATGTGTGTATGTGTGTGTATGTGTATATATGTGCATATATTTACGTATATACATATATAAATGCATGTATGCGGATATATATGCATGCACACACATTATACAAATATATATATATATATATATATATATTCATCCACAAAATCGCTCTCTCTGGATTTAAGCACAGCAAAGGTTTATTCAGTGATGTTTCGGGTTTACACCCATCCTCAGACCAGGAAGGGAAAGGGTGTAAACCCCGAAACGTCAGTGAATAAACTTTTGCTGTGCTTAAATCCAGAGATTGAGATTTTTGGATAAATATTTGACTACTTCTGCACCCTAGTTCTTAGGATTCCTGCTGATGAGAGTGTGCTTATAAGTATTTTTTAGAAAGCAGCATTCACTGCTTATTAGCTTATTAAATCTACCCCACAGTGTTTAACAGACTGTTTTAAACCTCTAAAGTTACAGCTATGTTAGGATTAGGATGACTTGGGAGACTTAGGGGCCGATTTATGAAATTGTGAGTGGACATGATCTGCTGTAGGGGATCATGTCTGCCGCACATCGATAAATGCTGACAGCATACGCTGTCTGCATTTATCATTGCACAAGCAGTTCTGCACAAGCAGTTCTGGTGAACTGCTTGTGCAATGCCGCCCCCTGCAGATTATTTGCCAATTGGCCTCTAGCAGGGGGTGTCACTCAACCTGATTGTATACGATTGGGCGGATTGCTGTCTGCTGCATCAGAGGTGGTGGACGAGATAAGGAGCAGCAGTCTTAATGAATCAGCTCCTGGATGTCTATGCAAGCAACAATTGTAATCATTACTAAATGAAAAATCTTTGTTAAATAGAACAGAAACACTGCAGTAAGTGTAAGGCAGTAAGGAGCTGTAGGCTTATGTCTGTGATCTGCTGAAAGCAGAATCACATAATCATTCAGCTGGTGCCGGTCAGTTTGGTTAGATAAGATGTGTCCTGAGTATTAAAAAAACGTACACAAAAAATGTCAAGAAATGCACAGCACCGCAACTATCCTTATAAAGTGGTGCTGTGCACTTCTTGAGGATTAAAGAATCTTGTGGATTAAAGTGGTAGACAGAGCCCTAAATGTATGTGCACACTCTAAATAATTTAAATTGTTATGTGATGTCCTATACATTAAGAATACAATCTGCAGGGGAACGTGCACAACATACTATAAAACCTCAACATCTTGAAGCAGTGTCATCTGATCATAGCTGCAATTTTCAGTCTAAAGCTCTGATTTTCTCTGCAGCATCCTGTAAAGTAATTTTAAATTTCCCAGGCTGCATGTGAGATATTTATAGTGCCCCATAATGCACTGCTGTATATTGAAAGAGGTGAGCTCCCTCTGCTTGGAGGAAGGGGAAATCAGCACAGGGGACGGGGGAACAGGATGGGGCGCTATAGAGGCAAACACTGCTGCATAATTACTTTGAGAAGAAATTCAAGTTCAGCAGCAAGGACATATTAAATAAAAATGTTCTTTTTGTTGTGCTGCAAATTTGTGCCCCTTCTGCAGTGGGGCAGTAAGGCAGCTGCCTTTTCTGCCTATATACAAGCACCAGCCGTGAATGTTCGAAAGTGCTATTGTAGGTGTTAGCTTTGGTTGGATTCTCATTTTCAATCCCGATAACAAGTACTTAACAACCAAAAACATGTTTTCAGGGACTTCTTTATTAAAATCTATTTCATGGCTGTGGGCTTTTATAGGTCTAATGTATTTTATATTGTGACCACTTAAAAAACGCACTTCTAATATTGGATAAAACTGAAACAGTTGTGTTTGAGGCCATAATCTTTAGTACTAAACTTTGATGGTAGTGTTATAATATTTTTAAACCATTTTTTATGTTGTCTCACAAACATCATGTGTGGCCCTAGCCCTAAGTGATAGTCAAGTGATCTGAATTAATAGTGTGCCTAGACACAGTATGTGTCAATCAATGCTGTATCTAGGTTACCTTTAAGATAAAATGCTGTGATTTCATAGATTGTTAAAACCAAAATGTACATTTTATTAAAATGACAAGCCAAATAAATCAAACCACATGATAAATCTCATTCATCTGAAGGATTTTTTTAATAATAAAAGTAAGGAAAAATATCAATGCAAGATAATCTGAATAGATTAGGTTTTAAATTTAAAAAGGACAAATTAGGTGCACAAAATAAAAAAGGTAAAAGCACATGTAGTAAATGTTAACAAAGAAAATAGGAATCTTAAAAAATCATTTGACAAAACATAACAGAATTGTAAAAAATACTAGTTTGACAATACTGGTTTGTTAATATATAGCAAAATTCATGTACAATTATTTAAAACAAACTGTTGTGAAGTTAATACAATGCAAAAGCAAATTAAAAGACCAGAGCAAAATGACCCACAAACAAACAAAAATTGAAAAAGAGGTACTCCCAAAAACTTTAATTTTTTTGCATATAAGAATAAGCTAAAGCTTATAGGTATAAAAAGAGGGATAAATATATATATATATATATATATATATATATATATATATATATATATATATATATATATATATATATATATATATATATATATATCGTCTCAAATGAACACAATTTCAGTTTAAAAATATTTTAATTAAAAATATTCTCTTTTCACACACACAATTCACCGGAATATTAAAATAAATTAATATATCTACAAAAATGGTGCAAAGTCCAAAGAATGTAATTTAATTAAATTCAGTAAAAAGAATCTACATAAGATTACTCAAAAAGCAGAAAGTTCATTCTTTTACTTAATAAGCCAAAAATCATAAAAAACAAATTAAACTTTAATACATTACATACAATAAAAATATATAATAAAAGATACTTTCATATGTACACACTGTGCCCTGCAACAAAATGCAACTATGTTTCAAACAGAAACAAAACCACTTTCAGTAATACAAAGGATTAGCTTCCATAGGAATATTCCTTATCCCTTATTGAAGTAGATGGTAGCTCTAAAGGGACCTCCAAAGTCTTCCCAGATGATAAATGGGTAATGAAACCTCCGGATTCTGCAAATAATGGATAGATAGTGGATGAATAGATTGTGAAAGCCGTAAGTTGTCTAAGTGGAAAGACAAAAGTATGCTTAAATATATATCAATACCTTTTAAAACAAAGTATACCAGTACTTACGCATAAGTAAGCAGGTATTGGCGTAGTCTCCCCAGCTTTCCTTCTCTCAAATGGCTGACGGAATTCGGTCTATTCAGTAAGTCATCAGTTTGGGCACAAAGTAGAAGGTGCTGCATCGTTTTGGTGCTCACTTTCTCCTCTGGTTTTTCTCCAACGGTGGCCAAGCTGTGTTCCTGGACGGCGTCTGTGGTGACAGGTGCAGGAGGGTTCCATAAGGGCCATTTGAGAGAAGGAGAGCCGGGGAGACTACGCCGATACCTGCTTACTTATGCGTAAGTACTGGTATACTTTGTTTTAAAAGGTATTGATATACATTTAAGCAACCGATTTTGTCTTTCCACTTAGACGACTTACGGCTTTCACAATCTATTCATCCACTATCTATTCATCATTTGGAGAATCTGGAGGTTTCACTACCCATTTATCATCTGGGAAGACTTTGGAGGTCCCTTTAGAGCTACCATCTACTTCAATAAGGGATAAGGAATATTCCTATGGAAGCTAATCCTTTGTATTACTAAAAGTGGTTTTGTTTCTGTTTGAAACATAGTTGCATTTCATTGCAGGGCACAATGTGTACATATGAAAGTATCTGTTATATATTTTTATTGTATGTAATGCATTAAAGTTTTAATAGTTTTTTATGAATTCCGGCTTATTAAAGGGACATGAAACCCACATTTTTTCTTTCATGATTTAGAAAGAGAATGCAATTTTAAACATATTTCTAATTTACCTCTATTATCTAATTTGTTTTATTCTCTTGATATTCTTTGCTGAAAAGCATATCTAGATATGCTCAGTAGCTGCTGATTGGTTGCTGCACATAGAAGCCTCGTGTGATTGGCTCACCATGTGCATTGCTTTTTCTTCAACTAAGGATATCTAAGAAATGAAGCAAAATAAATAATAGAAGTAAATTGTAATGTTGTTTAAATTTCTATTCTCTATCTGAATCATGAAAGAAAAATGTTGGGTTTAGTGGCTCTTTAAGTAAAAGAATGAACTTTCTGCTTTTTGAGTAATCTTATGTAGATTCTTTTTACTGAATTGAATTAAATTACATTCTTTGGATTTTGCACCATTTTTGTAGATATATTCATTTATTTTAATATTCGGGTGGGTGAATTGTGTGTGTGAAAATAGAATATTTTTAATTAAAATATTTTTAAACTGAAATTGTGTCCATTTGAGACGATATATACATATATATATATATGCGCAAAAATTAAAGTTTTTTAATTTCAAGTTAATACAATGTCAATAGAAATAAAATAACAGGGAAACATCTTGCATAGCTAACATCATTTAATTGTGATCAATCATAATACCCTCTCTTGCAATGTGCAGAATTTAATGCGCAATTTAGGTTCTGTTGTCTATAAACAAAAGTTACTCATTTGTTCACTAAGCATTTTTTGTCTCAGTTTTGCTTAGGGCAGTATATCTAAGCGGTACAGTAAAGAAAAAAAGTATTTAACAGAACATTACAGTATAGATATACTGTAATGGCCATTATACATTTATGTGACGCGTTAGGTGTAAAAAAACCTCAAAAAATTGTGCCTTTTTTAACTTCCTCTTACAGCAGATTTATGTATGTAGCAGTTTTCTAGACCAGCAACACACTGCAAAATGTTTAGGCTTATTAACAACTAACATTAAAGTGATGGTAAATTTCAAACCTTAAGAATGTTGCAATGAAAAATACAAGCAAAAAAATACTTTTTTAAAAGTATATTTTATCATAAAAGTTTTTTAATCCTACTATCGACTGTTCATCCAGCCCTCCTTAATTTCCTCTTTTGGCAGGCCTGTGACATAGAGAGCAGTCCCACCCACTCTCTACATAGGCTTGCTAAGGACTTTTAAAGGGCTGGACTTCAAGAGTGTCATATGACACACACACTGTTTGAAAGTTCATTGGAATTGTCATTAAAAAAATGTTCATCCCAGCGCGCCGGCTTAACATTGTTATAGAAGCATTATTATTTCACAAATCGATTATAAAAAAAAAAAGTACACATATTTTTTTAATGGCAAAGATTACATATATGTCATTTGATTAGATAAAGTTTACCATCACTTTAAAATGAAGCAATTTTAAAGGGACAGTCAACCATAGAATTGTTATTGTTTTAAAAGATAGATAATCCCTTTATTACTCATTCCCCAGTTTTGCATAACCAACACAGTTATATTAATGTACTTTTTACCTTTGTGATTACCTTGTATCTAGGAACCTTCTTCCTGCCCCCTGATCACATGACTGTGACTGTTGATTATCTATTGTCTTAAATTTAGCATTGTATTGTGCTAGATCTTAAATAACTTTCTGTGCCTGAACACAGTGTTATCTATATGGCCCACGTGTACTTTCTGTCTCTTTGTGTTGAAAAGAGATTTAAAAAGAATGTGATAAGAGGCAGCCCTCAAAGGCTTAGAAATTAGCATATGAGCCTACCTATCTTTAGTTTAAACTAAGAATACCAAGAGAAAAAAGCAAATTTGATGATAAAAGTAAATTGGAAAGTCAATTAAAATTAAAGTCCTATCTAAATAATGAAAGTTTAATTTATACTTGACTGTCCCTTTAAGTGACTTTTCAATTTACTTCTAGTATAACATTTTATATGCACAGTGTATATTTAAATGTGTCTGTGATTGGGTGATTGCTGTCACATGATAAAAGTGGTGGCAAATTAAAGTCAATTTTAAAATTTGTCAGAAAAAAAACTATTGCTCATTTAACATTTCGGCAAGAAATAACAAATTAAGGGGGCGCAATATTCTGACCACTTTATTATTGCACTCTACGGCTAGTGTAAACCACATGATATACTATGAATTCTTATACTAATAATTTTGAAATTTACTTGTAAGAGAAGAAGATCCACAAATAGTTTTCTGGATCTTGATATTTTTGTGTCTGGGAATAGATTATGTACAGAAACGTATATTAAACAGGTGAATGCCAATAGTTGCATCCACCATTTGAGTTGCCACCATAATAGGTGGAAAAATATTATCACTAAGGGATAGTATCTTATGATTAAGAAACATTGTAGCAATAATGAAGATTTTGAGACTCGATCTAATGTATTAAAATAAAAAATGCTGGATAGAGGATATGAGGTAAGTGAAATTGAAATGACAACATAGTTTGTGTGATAGATAGGAAAGATCTCATTAAAGATAAGGTTAAAGATAATAATAGAATGGACTCTGACGAAGAAGGAATATTATTTATACCTTTCATTACAAAGTATAGTAAGAACAAACACCTGCTAGAAAAGATATTGAACAGACATTGAGAAAATTTAAAAAAGTGATGATAGATTAGGAATGATATTACCGGACTGACCTCATATTGTATATAAAAAAGCAAGACATTTAAAGATCATATTAGCTCCCACAGAATTAAAAAAGAAGAGAAGTAATTTGAAAAAGATCTTTGGGGAAAAAAATACATGGCTTCTTTCTTTGCACATAATGCAAGTATTCATAGAAAAAGAAAGAGGTTAAATCAAATATAACCGGAAAAATATAGAAAATACAGTAAATAGCATAATTAGGTGTACCGATAGAAATGGTGTCTATATTATAGAATGTAAATGTGGCTTTCAGTACGTAGGGGAGTCGGAAAGACCGCTCCATGGAGGATTACAGAACACATTTGGTCTATTGAAAATCATAATATAGATAGGACTGCCAGTACCTAAACATTTTGCCACATGTAATGGTACTGAACTTAGTTGCTTCTCGTATATAGGTATTGATAGACATAAGGGAGATTGGAGAGGGGAGAATTCCCATAAGGAACTCATAAAAAGAGAAGTAAGTTAGATCTTCCTATTAAAAACTTAACACCCATACGGTCTTAAGCAATAATTTGACATAGGACGTTTTCTCACAGACTAGGCATTTTTTCTGAAAGATGAAATATTTAAGAAATATTTATTATTTTTATTGATTGTTTTATTTTATCTTATAGTATAATGATAATTGTATAAGTAACTTATATACATTTATATTATTACTATTTAAGAAAGGAATGAGGGCTACTTATATATACCCTCTTTCAACTCATTTGACAATTTTTTTAACATTTAATGTATTATATAACTGAATTGGGTGGATATCACTTTAACAAGTATTCAGTAAAAATACAGTAAGGACACATTAGTTGTTAGAGCTTGAGAAAGGTGACTTTAGCCAAAATGCGTTGTTCTAACATTATCCTGAACCGGCTTCTATAATTTGTAATGCTCAGGGGATCTGCAAGATGGTAGAAAAATCCACTCTAATATGCTGGACATTCAAACTTTTCCTCTGAAGAGATTACACTAATTTTAGGACAATACCAGTTATTGCTAGTGTAAGTAAATGATTGCACCTTTTATTTTTGGATCCTTCTCTTTTTGTAATTAGGATATCTTGGTCTCATTGCAGCAAACAACTTTTATTCACCATCTTGATAATTAATACGGGAAACCTTTGGACTGTTGTTATTAAAAAGCTGTTTCACTAACAAGCAGGAGCTTGATTTGAAGTGACTTTTTTATTTTCTATATAATTTCTACAGTCCAAAGATTGTATCGATTGAATATTTGTATGTGTCTGTCAAGTTTTTCTTGAGAGGATTATGTAGAGAAATTTAAGTAGCTTTTATAATATTTGACAAAATGTAGCAAATATAGTACAACTATAACACACTTGAGTTACTCTTGATCTAATTTTGCAACTTAGTATACAAATAATTTTATCCCATAAGAATAATTCCCTTCTATTCTTAGGCATATGAGTATTCTCTGAAATGTATATATACATAAAACAAAGCATAGTTAGTTGTAGACACTTGCTTTTTCAGGACTGTGTTAAATTAAGTGTGAAAAAACATAGGAGGAAGAACCACCGGTAAGTTAACATATGAAGCAAATCAATTATAAGCTTACTGGCTGAGGATCAATAATATGCATGAGCTGAAAGTTTTGAACAAAGTAAGAAAAGATACATGAGGAACCTAACTAGGTAATATAAATGGAAGTACCTTGAATTGCTGCGGGAAGAGTTCCTCTTCTCGAGGTTAAGTGAGAGAAGCTTCTTTGCAACGGCCGTCACGGAAGATAATGTCTCTTTGAAGAGGTGAAGACAGGAGCCAAAGAAATCCGCAATTCACGGAAGAGGCGTGCAGTCTTGTCGGCTGATGACTTGAAGCTGTAGCGGTGTGATCAGCTGATTGAGTCAGATGACGGTTCAAAGTTAACTTTGGCTTGATGTTTAAAGCGTGTTTGCGAAGCGTGGCTCTGACATCAGAGGATTTAACGATTATATACAAAGTAAGAGAATTCAACACATGTAGGTGTAATAGCTAGAGGAAATAAACTTAAGAGGAATCACAATAATATTTCCTGAAATATTATACAGGTCTTGACCTAGGAAACATGAGGCGAATAATAAGTAAGTTCCATAGAACTCGAAGCAGAGATTAGCCAAGAAATGAGCAGGATACAAATTTCCAAGCAATTTGGAAATGGATAACTCCCTCTATTTAAAGGGACAGGCTTAAGTGGGAGCAAACCCATCTTAAAGGAATAGTACATGACAGAATCCCCCTGTCAAGGAACACCTCTGGAGTTCAAGGCTTAGGCAGGTCAGGGTGATGTCTGTGGAAAAGGGAGATCAAGTGGTCTGCAAATAAGTTAAATGTGGGTTCCCAAGAATCTTCCTCATGGGTGAAACCCCTCCAATAAATGAGATACTGTAGCTCCCCTTTGTACCTTCTGGAATCAAGGATATTCAAAACCTCATATTCCTGGTCATCAAGTAAGAGAGGCAATGGTGTGCAATTTGTCGGATTCTGTAAAGCCACATATGGTTTTAACAAAGAAACATGAAAAGTAGGGTGTACTCGTAAGGCAGGTGGTAGTCGTAAGGTAACCACATTTTGATTAATAATTTTAGTTATTTAGAATGGACCAACAAATGTGGGGCTGAATTTTTTGGAAGGTGTTCAAAGTTTTAAGTACTTAGTAGATAGCCAGACCTTGTCTCCTTCCTTGTAATCCGGAGATTTCTGTCTACTCAAGTCATAATAGTATTGTTGCTTTTGTTGTGCTTCTGATATATTACTCTTTGATGTCTGTAATGTCTGTGATAAAGTATTGACATAGTCTTCAACCATAGGAGATTTAGTAAGCATTGTGGATTCAATATGGAATGAAGGATTGAACCCATAATTTATGAAAAAAGGAGAATGTTTAGTAGATAAATTCTTACTGTTGTTGTATGCGAATATGCTAGAAAGTCAGACCAATCATGTTGTTTAAACGAACAGTAAGATCTTAGATATTGCTTGAGGCTTTGGCATGTATTTATCAAGCCGTCAACAGCAAATACACTGGAATTCCTCAGCGTATTGTAGCGAGCCTGATTCGCCTTAGTTATCAAACCCTACAGAACGGCAAAAGTAGAAATTAGTGACGTAACATACGATCTGCCGGACTCAGTCCGACACAGATCAATGCTTACGTCACTACAGATGTTCCGAACGCAAGTTCGGCACTATCTGACTACTTTTGCTAGTTATCAAATAACTAGCAGGCACGCTCGGCACTTTTCAGACCCAGCGTACCTGGTTTTCAATCCATCGCCCTGGAGGCGGCGGATGCCATAGGAATCAATGGGAGTCTGAAAGCAGCGAAAGCTCATGTTCGCTGCTGCCCGATATCCCATTGATTCCTATGGTAATGTCTACACCTAACACCCTAACATGTACCCCGAGTCTAAACACCCCTAATCTGCTCCCCCTACACCGCCGCCACCTACATTATACTTATTAAACCCTAAACTGCCGCTCCCGGACCCTGCTAAAACTAAATAAAGTGTTTAACCCCTAAACCGCCGCTCCCGGAGCCCAACGCCACCTACATTATCTTTATTAACCCCTAATCTGCCCCCCATACACCACCCCCACCTACATTATATTTATTAACCCCTAATCTGCCCACCCTACACCACTGCCACTATATTAAATGTATTAACCCCTAAACCTAAGTCTAACACTAACCCTAACACCCCCTAATTTAAATATAGTTTAAATGAATCAAAATAAATTATTCCTATTTAAAACTAAATACTTACCTATAAAATAAACCCTAAGATAGCTACAATATAACTAATAGTTACATTGTAGCTATTTTAGGATTTATTTTTATTTTACAGGCAACTTCGTATTTATTTTAACTAGGTACAATAGTTATTAAATAGTTATTAACTATTTAATAACTACCTAGTTAAAATAAATACAAAAGTACCTGTAAAATAAAACCTAACCTAAGTTACAATTACACCTAACACTACACTATAATTAAATTATTTACCTACATTAACTACAATTAACTACAATTAAAAAAAAATAATTACAAGATTTTTAAAATAATTACACCTAATCTAATCCCCCTAACAAAATAAAAAAGTCCCCCAAAATAAAAAAGCCCTACCCTACACTAAATTACAAATAGCCCTTAAAAGGGCTTTTTGCGGGGCATTGCCCCAAAGTAATCAGCTCTATTACCTGAAAAAAAATGCAATATCCCCCAACATTAAAACCCACCACCCACATACCCAACCCTACTCTAAAACCCACCCAATCCCCCCTTAATAAAACCTAACACTAACCCCTTGAAGATCACCCTACCTTGAGACATCTTCACCCAACCGGGCCGAAGCCCTCCACGAAGCCGGGCGAAGTGGTCCTCCAGATGGGCAGAAGTCTTCATCCAAGCTGGGGTGAAGTGGTCCTCCAGACGGGCAGAAGTCTTCATCCAGGCGGCATCTTTTATCTTAATCCATCCGGCGAGGAGCGGGTCCATCTTCAAGACATCCGATGCAGAGCATCCTTCCTGGCCGACGACTAACCGACGAATGAAGGTTCCTTTAAATGACGTCATCCAAGATGGCGTCCCTTCAATTCCGATTGGCTGATAGAATTCTATCAGCCAATAGGAATTAAGGTAGGAAAAATCCTATTGGTTGATGCAATCAGCCAATAGGATTGAAGTTCAATCCTATTAGCTGAACCAATCAGCCAATAGGATAGGATTGAGCTCACATCTATTAGCTGATTGAACTTCAATCCTATTGGCTGATTGCATCAACCAATAGGATATTTCCTACTTTAATTCCGATTGGCTGATAGAATTCTATCAGCCAATCGGAATTCAAGGGACGCCATCTTGGATGATGTCATTTAAAGGAACCTTTATTCGTCGGTTAGTCGTCGGCCAGGAAGGATGCTCCACGTCGGATGTCTTGAAGATGGACCCGCTCCGCGCCGGATGGATGAAGATAGAAGATGCCGCCTGGATGAAGACCTCTGCTCGTCTAGAGGACCACTTCGCCCCGGCTTGGATGAAGACTTCTGCCCGTCTGGAGGACCACTTCGCCCGGCTTGGTGGAGGACTTCGGCCTGTTTGGGTTAAGACGTCTCAAGGTAGGGTGATCTTCAAGGGGTTAGTGTTAGGTTTTTTAAGGGGGGATTGGGTGGGTTTTAGAGTAGGGTTCATTGTGTGGGTGGTGGGTTTTAATGTTGGGGGGTATTGCACTTTTTTTTCAGGTAAAAGAGCTGATTACTTTGGGGCAATGCCCCACAAAAAGCCCTTTTAAGGGCTATTTGTAATTTAGTGTAGGGTAGGGCTTTTTTTATTTTGGGGGGCTTTTTTATTTTGTTAGGGGGATTAGATTAGTTGTAATTATTTTAAAAATCTTGTAATTATTTTATTATTTTCTGTAATTTAGTGGGGGGGGTTTGTACTTTAGATAATTTTATTTAATTTTATTTAATTGTAGTTAATGTAAGTAATTAATTTAATTATAGTGTAGTGTTAGGTGTAATTGTAACTTAGGTTAGGTTTTATTTTACAGGTACTTTTGTATTTATTTTAACTAGGTAGTTATTGAATAGTTAATAACTATTTAATAACTATTGTACCTAGTTAAAATAAATACAAAAAATAAAAATAAAAATAAATCCTTAAGATAGCTACAATGTTACTATTAGTTATATTGTAGCTATCTTAGGGTTTATTTTATAGGTAAATATTTAGTTTTAAATAGGAATAATTTATTTCGATTTATTTAAATTATATTTAAGTTAGGGGGTGTTAGGGTTAGTGATAGACTTAGGTTTAGGGGTTAATACATTTAATATAGTGGCGGCGGTGTAGGGGGGCAAATTAGGGGTTAATAAATATAATGTAGGTGGCAATGGTGTAGGGGGGCAGATTAGGGGTTAATAAATATAATGTAGGTGGCCGCGGTGTAGGGGGGGCAGATTAGGGGTTAATAAATATAATGTAGGTGGTGGTGAGCTCTGGGAGCGGCGGTTTAGGGTTAAACATTTTATTTAGATGTGGCGGAGTCTGGGAGCATCAGGATAGGGGTTAATAACTTTATGTAGGTGGCGGTGATATAGGGGGTGGCAGATTAGGGGTTAATATGTATAATGTAGGTGGCGGTGGGCACCGGGTGCGGCGGTTTAGGGGTTAATACATTTATTAGAGTTGCGGTGGGCTCCGGGAGTGGCAGATTAGGGGTTAATAACTTTATTTAGGTGCGGTGGGGTCTGGGAGTGGCGGTTTAGGGGGTAAAACAGTCAGTATAGTGTGGGTGTTTAGTGACAGGGTACCAATAAAGCTGAAAAAAGCAGAAGAGCAGCAAGATTGATGACTGTTAGTTAACAACAGTCCTCTGCTCATTGCACCATACTTGGTGCGCGGCTTTTTGACAGCTTTTTTGGTAACTTTGGAGAACGTATTCTGGTCCGCAGCAGCGATGTTATGCGAACTTAGGCGAGTGTATTGGTGCCGTCAAATGCAAGAAAGTCGACGGCTTCATAAGTAGATGCCTTTGATTCATTCTTTTGGTTTGGCCATTCGATTGTGGATGGTAGGCGGTATTTAATTTTCATTGAATCTTGAGTCTATTACATAATTCTTTCCAGAAATTCGAAGTAAATTGACTTCCTCTGTCAGATGTTATATAGCTAGGTAAACTATGTAACTTAACTATATTATGCATGAATAATTTGGCGGTTTGAGAAGCAGTGGGAAGTTTTTGGGTTGGGATGAAATGGGCCATTTTAGATAGCAAATATATTACTACCAATATGGCAGTGTTGTTTGAGGATTTCAGTAGTTCCACTATAAAATCCATTGGAATGGAATCCCATGATCTGACTGGAATTTGCAGGCTAATTAAATAACCGTAAGGTTTTTGGTTATCTGGTTTTGTTTTGGTACAGATAGAACATGATTTTACATAAGAGACAATGGTTTCTTTCATATTAGGCCACCACGTTAAATCAATTCAAGCGATTTTTGAATTCCAGGATGACCACTTAGAATCGTGGACTAGTTTAATAGTTTCTTCCTGCAATGTTGCTGGTACATATAAATGGTTCTTATGGTATAACAACCCATTTGAGCCCTTTTTAAGATAGTTAGGAGGTTGAATATCTTGCTGTTGGACTGTACGTATTGTGGATGTTAAATTCTGTTGTATCAACATAATTTGATCAGTTGGTATTACAGTGAAGAGTGTGTTTGTCTGGAAAGAGCGTCAGATTTACCATTCTTTGATCCTGGCCTGTACAGGATTAGATAGTTAAATTGAGATAAATACAAGCTCCCGGGGGGCAGAGCCGGCAGCTGACATGAGCGCAGCTTAACTCCGGAGCTCCGCCGCAAACAGCCCGATAATCCCATAAATATCCTGGTCATCCGCACCAAAATGCCCTTATAAGCATCGGTTCTCAAACATCTAAGCCCCAGAGAAGGCAAAAGGGCAAAATTGAGACGTTTCGGAGCACCCAGACCTCAGCATCTAAATGGCCGTTACAGGCCACACAGACCTCCGAACCCACCATCCACTCTCACTGGGGCCACACAGCCTACCTCGGAGCTTTCACTGAAGCATAAACACAGCGATTCTCCTACCCGCATCCTGATCAGCCTTCCGGATCGCCTTCCCACCAGTCCGCATATAGGACCGAATCATGGCCGCAACTTTAGACCGGGGACTGGGCCTACTACCGCGGCACTCAACACGGAACCGGGTAAGCCAGCATCTACACAATCCCTGCTTACCATACAGTAAAAACAGCTAAACCCCGCATCCTTACAACCAGCCCCCAGTGACTCTCATAACTAACAAGTGCCTAACCTGGGGCCAAGGCCTACTATTAAAAAACAAAGCAGAAGCCTGCAAACCTCACTGCCCACCCTCAGCTCCTACCTCAGCCTATCGGAGGCTAAACCTTATCAAGTTTTCAGCTACCCTTATAGAAGATCCCCCCATAGATTGCTCACACCAAGCACGGGGCAAAAAGGGGAATAACAAACCGGAGCACATTGCAGTGAAGAGAGAACAATACAATAGAGACACAGATATGCTCTACTTTTCCACGTTTGCAGACTTAATCTACTATCCCCTAGTCACTCTTCATTAGACGATGCTGTACAACACAGGGATACCCCGCTTTTCCTTTTTTACTCACCACCCCACAACCCATGCGCTAACTAAAATGGCGTCAAAATGTGGAGCGAAACAAGACAAATTAATCAAGCCTGCAACAAGCAAACCCCTCACTTCTTTCCTACAGTGCCCTGACCCTACTTCTCCTACCAACCGTAGACCAAGAGAAAAATCCCCCCCACCCGCTCACAAGAATTACAAACAAGCAACACCCTGCTAGAAAACTGCCAACTCTCACCCACCTTCCTGAGAAACTTACCATCCAAACAAGATATTGCGGACATCGTCCAATCCTTTACCCCCACCTCCTCCCTCACCCCTCTCCAATACTTCCCTGTTAATGTATTACCCCCCCCTCTCCCTTCCTTCCCACTACCCCCTCTTGACCAGGATATTTGTTCAATTAATATCCAATAGAAAGCAAGATATTAGGGCTCTTTGCGGTATTACCCCCACACCGCTCTCAGTTATGCCCTATAATAGGATGAGAGACTTGTTCATCTTTTTCTTGTTGTTTTTCAAAGTTTATCTTAAGTTTGTTAGATTTGTCATAAACATGATGTTAATTCTGTTCTATTGCTCATATTGCCATATACTCCATTCACACTTTTTGTCTCCTGCAGGTACGCTATTTTCACAACACACTCCTTTCTATTACAGTAATTCCTAGAAGGAAAAACTGAGAGGATGCGCTGTTAAGAAAAAGTGGTGTGTAATGAAAAACCTTATAGTGTATAATATGATGTATTGTCTGTGAAAAAGTGTATCAGAGCAAAGGTGTATATGATTGGAAAGTGAGTAGGATTTGTTATAGAAGAACGAGTGTATAACCTTGTTGCAATCAGTGGCTGTTAAAACAAATGTAGTACAATAAGAACATAAACAAATAGATTGTTACATAAAAAGAATAAAACCTATGCAAAGAAATATAAAAAGTTGAGTCATATATATATATATATATATATATATATGAAATAAAAAAGTCCAAATCCTGAAAAAAAAATTGATATAATGTTGAAAGATAAAAAGTCCACTTCTAAGTAAAGGATATAGTGAGAACAAAAAGTTCAAAATCTTAAGGCTTGCTCCGCTTGTGTCCACAGTGTGATGGATCAGGGAATCTAAGAGGATGAAAAGACAAGGGGCCCCAACATAGTGTGAATCGGTTTAGGACAAATATCAAACAATAAGTTGCAAGAAAACTACTCACAAGTGGAGTGGCACCTAGAATCAACTAGGTGCGTGCAGGCAGGCTGACATTCAGGACCAGCAGTCAGTACGCTGGGGGTCTCACCCGGGAGACCTGTGGGTGGATGGATGAAATCAGCTGTGTATCGTGCAGTGAGCTGGATCGCCACGGGAGAAGTTCGAGCAGCTGTGTTGTTTTTCCCAAGCTAGCTGCTCACATGATCGGACTTGTTCCCAAACAGACTGACAATGTCAGTGTAAGAAATAAACTGTTTGATATCTAACTGAATAAAAACACTGCATACAGCATGATACACAGCTGATTTCATCCATCCACCCACCCACAGGTCTCCCGGGGGAGACCCCCAGTGTACTGACTGCTGGTCCTGAATGTCAGCCTGCCTGCACGCACCTAGTTGATTCTAGGTGCCACTCCACTTGTGAGTAGTTTTCTTGCAACTTATTGTTTGATATTTGTCCTAAACCGATTCACACTATGTTGGCACCCCTTGTCTTTTCATCCTCCTTTCTATTACCATAAATCCACATTTACTCTATGGTCACATCTTGTCAGAACGCCAACAATCTTTCCACCATGATGTCCAAAAATAACACTGATGAGACAAGAACACTGACCCTCCTTACGCAAAACACGAAGGAACTGAACTCACCGCACAAAAGGTTGAAAGCCTTGCTCGATCTCTCCAAAAGACAAGCGGACGTCTTGTTTCTACAAGAGAGCCACTTCAGATGCAATAGGGAACCCAAATACTTTGGTAAGACCTACACCACTCACTACCACAACTCTGACACATCTAAGAGAAGCGGGGTTAGCATTTTATTCCACAAAGCACTCCCCTTTACTCTGCTACACACAGCAAAAGACTCAGACGGCAGATTTCTCGCCCTAGTGGGGTTGCTTTTTGGCAGACCAGCCACCTTTATAAATATTTATGCCCCAAATATCAATCAAACCCCCTTTTTCAAATATATACTCAATAAAATAATTGATATAGCAAAAGGTCCTATCTTCTTAGCTGGCGACTTCAATGTACCATTACAACCCATAAAAAACAGCTCCAACCCCAATGTGACAATCTCCAAAAAGACCACTAACACACTCTGGACAGGACTACGAAATCTTAATCTTCACGATACCTGGCATTTTATCCACCCAGACACCAGGGACTATACCTTCTTCTCACACCCTAATAAGACATATAGTCGCCTGGATTATATCTTCTGTAACCCTCTCCTTAGTCAAAAGATGTGATATCTCCTATACGTCATGGTCTGACCACTCTGCAGTAAAACTCAAAATCTCTTGGCCAGATACACCTATGACACCATACATATGGAAATTAGACAATAACTTACTAAACGACCCAAACACTATAACAAGGATTAGCTCTGCCATACAAGACTACTTCCGCTTAAACACACATTTGGTACCTAGCAAATACACGATCTGAGAAGCGCATAAATGTGTTGTCAGAGGAGAAATAATCAAGCTGAAAGCCCACTACCAAAAAACTCAGAGACAATTATATAAGGATCTCTCAGACAAGTTTGCCCGTATAGATCTAGCCCATAAACAATCCCCAACTGATCCACTAATATTAGCTAATCTATGTGAATCCAGACAAGCACTAGATGACTTTCTTCAAATTGAGTATCAGACACTCAGGACAAAAACGAACAGTATGTTTTTCTACGAAAGCAATAGATCAGGCAAACTCTTAGCCAGAGCCCTAAAAAAAGAGATTAAAGGCCTATATAAACGAAATCAAACACCCCCACCCCCCAGCCACCCTAACTTCCACCGCGGATATCCTACAATCTTTCCATGATTATTATTCGACACTCTACAACATCAATAAAAACCCCTCAACAGACGGGCCCCCTCCGAATCTACCCTCCTACCTTGCACAAGCAAAGATACCCAAAATAATACCCGCGCAAACTAGCCACCTAAGTAATCCCATCTCTCGGTCAGAAATACTTGTAGCCATTAAAGCGCTCAACAACGGGAAAAGCCCCGGCCCAGATGGCTTTACAGGGAAATATTACCACACCTTCTCCTCTCTACTCCTACCTTATATCACCCAGCTATTTAATGAAGTATCAGACACAAAACCTTTCCCTCAGTCTTGAAGCGCAAATCGCTGTACTCCCTAAACCAGGCAAGCCTCCCACCACACCTGCCAACTTTCGCCCAATATCCCTTTTAAACACAGATATCAAGTTATACGCCAAGATACTTGCCACCCGTATTAACAATATCCTATCATCAATAATACATATTAACCAAGCTGGGTTCACACCCTTTAGGGAAACCAAAGACAACACTACCAAAATTCTCCTTCTAATGGAACATGCTACCATCAATAACATACCCTCCGCATTCATTTCTATGGATGTGGAGAAAGCCTTTGATAGGCTTGACTGGGCTTTCTTACAGGCGACATTACAACAATTTGGCTTTGAACAATCGTTTATAGGAAAAATATTCTCTCTCTACAACCGCCCCCAAGCAAAAATTAAAATAAATGACACACTATTCCAACCCTTTGACATAACAAACGGCACACGGCAAGGATGTCCCCTCTCCCCCATCCTATTCGTCCTTGCTATGGAAATCTTCGCCTCTCATATCAGACACAATGAGGCCATACATGGATTCACAATAGCTCAACAAGAATACAAAGCCACTCTGTATGCAGACGATCTATTTCTCACCATCACACAGCCCAACCTGTCACTTCCATCCCTCCTGCAAACCCTCTATACTTACGGTACCTTCTCTAACTTCAAGATAAATATCACCAAATCGGAACTATTGCCTGTCGGGCTGCACACGGCCAACCTTAAAGTAATTCAATCACTAGCCCACTTCCGTCTCCAGCATCAATCTATCAAATATCTAGAAGTCAACATATCCCCATATATACAGGTCATACTAAACTTCACAGCTATTTTCAACACAACAAACGCTCTGCTTAGATCCTGGAGCAACAAGCCAATCTCTTGGCTGGGCAGGATTAATTCAGTGAAAATGACACTCCTCCCCAAACTCCTTTATCTCCTCCAAACCTTACCAATACCTTCCCCTAATTCCCTAATCAACAAACTCCAAAAATCCATCATCTCCTATATCTGGCAACATAAGAGACCCTGGATAGCCACCGCCACATTATACCGCCCCAAGGAACTTGGAGGCCTAGGGATCCCGAATTTAATGCAGTACAGGTTAGCCTCCTTTTATTCTCGCATTATCCATTGGAACAGACATGAGACTCACAAGGAATGGGTACTCCTCAAGCAGTCACTTTCCACCACCTCACATCTGGGTAGCAAATGCTGGCTATCGCCCAATAAGAGGAATCTACTAACGCACCTTCCAACCATAACCAAAGAGACTTTTAAGATGTGGGACTTGCATATCAAACGTTACAACCACATATCAACCATACCATCCCCGCTAACTCCCCTAGGCAATAACCCTGACTTCCCAATTAAGCCTCTCCCACATACCATTGAAACCTCACATATACCCAGGAACCTCCCCTGTCACACACTACTTATAAATGGGAAACTCATGTCCCCATCTGAAATCACGTCAACCCTAGGGACTACACAGTTAACTTGGTTCCAACACTGGCAACTCTCAGACTTCATCGCCAAACACTCTAAGAGAGCTCAACTCACACGCCCTTTAACCAGCTTTGAAAGCAGCTGCATTAATGAAACACTGAACAGAGGCTTCCTCTCATTCACACATCAATTACTCATGCAAACATACTGCCCCTCCCTCCCCTCCTATATACAAAAATGGGAAAAAGAGATTGGCGCCACCCAAACCCACAAAGACTGGCTGAAGATTATCTTCAACATGACAAAATCTTCATCCTCCATCTAAACAATGGAGATCAACGTCAAACTTTTGTACAGATGGTATTATACACCATACCGCCTACACGCCATTCTCCCCGAATTATCTCCAAACTGTTGGAGAGGCTGCAATGACACAGGTACACCAACACATATTTGGTGGACATGCCCTACCGCCCAGACATATTGGAAAGCAATCAAAACAGAATTTGAAATCCGCCTGTCAACCAAGCTTGAACTCAACATTTGGTTTTTCCTCTTCAATAAGTTCACCAAAATAAAATGCAAACTAAGACTGGCACTACTAACCATAATGACAAATTTGGCAAAACGACTGATACCAAAAAATTGGAAAAACCATAGCCTCCCATCAACCTCAGCTTGGAAAGAACTCAAACTAGAGAAACACCACTATAAACATATCAAACAGACAGACGACTACCATTCCATTTGCTTCCTATGGGAGGAATACCTCAACCAAACACAATCCCATCATATAATATAGGGAATCCAACAACTCCTCATCCCCACATTCAAGTACCTACCACTACATTCCACTATCTGCATTTGACATCAACTCCCCCGCCTCTAACCGACCCAACACCTACCTTCATGGCCCAGAAAGCCCTCCCTTCTTTACCTGCAGGAGCCACACAAACAGACCATATCTAATACAGCTATACAGTTATGTAAACACCTTTTCTTTTGTGCCAAATTAGAATCAATCAACAGTAGCGCACAATAGCTGTTGACCCATAAAGGGTATCCTATTAATGGAGAAGTTTTTTTCTTTTTGTTTTTTCTTTTCATTTATTCTCCTCTCGTCAGTAATAATCCATCTGTTTTTCCTTTTCATACATGGAATCCTGTAAGACTGACGTATGTATATCCAACTTGCATATCTTTATGTTTGTACTGATTATTTATTTTTCAATAAAGCATTTGGA
This sequence comes from Bombina bombina, assembly GCF_027579735.1. Lineage (NCBI taxonomy): Eukaryota > Metazoa > Chordata > Amphibia > Anura > Bombinatoridae > Bombina > Bombina bombina. The sequence continues at coordinate 146,795,937 of NC_069501.1, read as the reverse complement.
AAAAAAAAATACAAGCTCCATCTTACTAGTCTAGCAGATAAAGTGTGGTTGGTTTGTAAATATTCTATGTTCCTGTGATCTGTCGGAGTTCCCTCTAAGAGGTGTCTCCAATGTTCTAAGGAAGCTCTTATTGCCAAGAGTTCCTTCTCTCCTATAGGGTAATTTTGTTCTGCTTGGGTCATACATCTGGAATAGTAGGCCACTGGATGTAATGGGTCTTTGAGTGTTTTCCTTTGTGATAGTATAGCTCCAATAGCAACATCCGATGCATCTACTTCCATTGTATATTGTAACCCAGGATCTGGGTAGTGCAATATGGGTGCAGATGTGAAACCTTTTTTTTAGATAATTAAATGCTGTTTGAGTTTTATTTGACCACTGAAATGTCTTAATATTTCTAGTAAGTTGTGTTAATGGTTTTACTATATGAGAAAAACCCCTTATGAACTTTCTATAGAAATTTGAAAATCCAAGAAATTTTTGTAACTGTTTTTTAGCCTTAGATATAGGCCAAGAGGCTACTGCTGTAACCTTGTCATCCTGCATTTGTATTCCTGTGGGGCTGATATTATAACCTAAAAAGGATAATTCTGTTGCATGGAATATGCATTTTTCTGGTTTGGCAAATAGTTGGTGCTTTCGTAACCTAGACAGAACAGTAGTAACGTGTGTGATATGATCTTTTAGGTTTTCTGAGTAAATGAGTATATCATCTAAATAAAAAATCATGTAGACATCAAGTAAATCTCTGAAAATATTGTTAATGAAGTATTGAAATGTGGCTGGGGCATTACAGAGCCCGAATGGCATCACAGTATATTCGAATAATCCATACCTGGTACGGAAATCTGTGAGCCATTTGTCTCCTTGTCTGATTCTTATTAAATTATAAGCCCCTCTCAAATCTAACAGTATAAATTTTGGCGGAGCTTAACCGTTCAATGAGTTCTGGAATAATGGTAGTGGGTATCTGTTTTTCTATGGTCAATTTGTTCAGTTTGCGGTAGTCTATTATAGGTCTTAGAGTGTCATCTTTATTTTTGACAAAAAAGATTCCAGCACCAGCTGGTGAAGTGCTGGGTCGGATGAACACTTTTCTAATGTTTTCATCTATATACAATTTTACTTTTAGATGTTTCAATTCAGGTTGAGATAGTGGATAAATTCATCCATAGGGTATAGGTGAACCAGTACGTAGTTATATGGGGCAATCATAACACCTATGTGGTGGTAAGATTTCTGCTTCTCTTTTATTAAAAACATCTAAAAATTCAGAATATTCAATTGGTACAGAATGTTCACTTAACTGGAGAATCATGGGTGAAATAAGACAATTCTTTTTACAGAATTATGAGTTAGAGGTCACTTCAGATGATGCCCAATTAATATGCGGCTGGGGTTTTTGTAGCCATTTTAAGCCAAGAACTATAGGAAACATTGGAGAGGATGTTATATCGAATTCTATAGTCTCTCTATGACCATTATTAGATATAACTGTTAGGGGAATAGTTTGATGAGTGATTGGACCCTTTGAAGATATTGTACCATTAAATACATGCAACACAACAGAATTTGCTTTCTTAACTATAGGATTTTTTTTTTTTTTTTTAACAATACTGGAATCGATAAATAACTCAGATGCTCCAGAATCTATGATGGCATTAGCTTGAATCTGATGATGATCCCACTGTAGGGAAAGAGAAATTTGACAATGAGTAATGTGTTCTGGAGTAGTTGAAAACAGTGAATGAAAGTTACAGGTACTACCTTTTTTCATTTTAGCCAGGAGTGGGCAACCTTTTACATTGTGATTCTTTGCTGCACAATATAGACATAAGTTGTTCAGTCGTCTTCTGATCTTTTCCTCAGATTTGAGAGGTCCTCTTACAAAACCAACTTCCATGGGTTCATCAGGGGCTCTTGTAGTGGATAGACTGGAGGGTACTGAGAACTTATATTTATTGTAATCAAAATTAACAAGTTCCTTGCGTCTTTCAAGTAATTGTCTGTCAATGGTAATACTTAACCCAATTAGACCATCTAAAGTCTCTGATAAGTCAACCCTTGACAGTTCATCTTATAATCCTTCCGACATTCCCAATCTAAACTGATTTTTTATGGTGACATAATTTCACTGGCTATCCTTTGCCCATTTCTTGAAGTCAGCTGCATAATCTTCAACAGGCCTTTTGTTTTGTTTTAATGCTCGCATAACATTTTCAGCTGTTATTTGTTTCATAGGATCTTCATAATGTAACCCCATTTCAGTAAAAAAAGCATCAAGTGAATCTAGAATGGGGTCATTGGTTTAAAAATAATTATTAGCCCATGATCTGGGTTCTGATCTTAAATAGGATATTACAGTTAATACTTTTTGTTTTTCTGTTATGTATGTTTTTGGCTTCATAGTAAACAATAAGTAACAAGCATTCTTAAAGTCTCTAAATTGACTTTTATCCCCAGAAAATTTATCCGGTGGACTTACCATGGGTTTAGGAGTAGAGTCAGTGTTGATAGACATGGCTGAAACTATGAGGGATAGTTATCAACGTGTCTACTTTACCTGCCTTCGCCGGCCCAATACGCCCGCCTAAGCTCGCCTCACATCGCCGCCGCGGACCTGCAAAATTTCGCCTAAGTTATCAAAAAAGCTGTCAAAAAGCCGCGCACCAAGTATGGGGCGATGAGCAGCGGACTGTGAGAGTTATCACTCATCCGATCTCGCTGCTCTTCGGCTTTTTGACAGCTTTATTGCTAGCCTGTCACTAAGCACCCACACTAAACTACACTGTTCTACCCCCTATACCGGCGCCCCCGGAGCCCCCCGCAACTAAATAAAGTTATTAACCCCTAAACCGCCGCTCCTAGACCCCGCCACAACTCTAATAAATGTATTAACCCCTAAACCGCTGCTCCCGGACACCGCTGCCACCTACATTATACCTAGTAACCCCAATCCTGCCCCCCCTAGTAACCCCAATCCCTAGTAACCCCAATCCTGCCCCCGCCGCCCTCTATAATAAAGTTATTAACCACTATCCTGCCGATCCCGGACCTCACCGCAACTAAATAAAAAGTTTAACCCCTAAACCGATGCTCCCGGACCCCGCCGCAACCTATATTAAACTTATTAACCCCTAATCTGCCCCCCTACACCGTTGCCACCTATAATATGTTTATTAACCCCTCTCCTTCCCCCCTACACTGCCGCCACTGTAATAAAATTATCAACCCCTAAACCTACGTCTAACACTAACCCTAACACCCCCCTAACTTAAATATTAATTAAATAAATCTAAATAATATTTATATTATTAACTAAATTAATCCTATTTAAAACTAAATACGTACCTTTAAAATAAACCCTAATATAGCTACAATATAAATAATAATTATATTGTAGCTATCTTAGGATTTATTTTTATTTTACAGGCAAATTTCAATTTATTTTAACAAGGTACAATAGCTATTAAATAGTTATTCACTATTTAATAGCTACCTAGCTAAAATAAAGAGAAATTAACCTGTAAAATAAAAATTAACCTAAGTTACAATTACACCTAACACTACACTATCATTAAATTAATTATTCCTATTTAAAACTAAATACTTACCTGTAAAATAAGCCCTAAGATAGCTACAATATAATTAATAATTACATTGTAGCTATTTTAGGATTTATATTTATTTTACAGGTAACTTTGTATTTATTTTAGCTAGTTAGAATAGTTATTAAATATTTATTAACTATTTAATAACTACCTAGCTAAAAGAAATACAAAATTACCTGTAAAATAAATCCTAACCTAAGTTACAATAAAACCTAACACTACACTATCATTAAATTAATTAAATAAATTAACTACAAATAAATACAATTAAATACAATTATATAAACTAACTAAAGTACAAAAAATAAAAAAGCTAAGTTACAAAAAATAAAAAAAATAAGTTACAAACATTTAAAAAATATTACAACAATTTTAAGCTACTTACACCTAATCTAAGCCCCCTAATAAAATAACAAAGCCCCCCAAAATAAAAAAATGCCCTACCCTATTCTAATTTTCAAGTTCAAAGCTCTTTTACCTTACCAGCCCTTAAAAGGGCCTTTTGCAGGGCATGCCCCAAAGAAAACTGCTCTTTTGCCTGTAAAAGAAAAATACAACCCCCCCCCAATATTAAAACCCACCACCCACATACCCCTAATCTAACCCAAACCCCCCTTAAAAAAACCTAACACTACCCCCCTGAAGATTATCCTACCTTGAGTTGTCTTCAGCCAGCCAACCCACTGATGGAACCGAAGAGGAGATCCGGAGTGGCAGAAGTGATCCTCCAAGGGGCGCTGAAGAAGTCTTCCATCCGATGAAGTCATCATCCAGGCCGCGCTGAAGAAGTCTTCCATCCGGGCGATGTCATCTTCCAAGCGGCGCAGAAGAAGTCTTCCATCCGGGCGATGTCATCTTCCAAGCGGGGTCTTCAATCTTCTTCTTCAGGATCCATCTTCATTCCGCCGACATGGAACATCCTTCTACCCCGACGGACTACCGATGAATGAAGGCTCCTTTAAGGGACGTCATCCAAGATGGCGTCCCTTCAATTCCGATTGGCTGATAGGATTATATCAGCCAATTGGAATTAAGGTAGGAAAAATCTGATTGGCTGATTGAATCAGCCAGATTGAGCTCGCATTCTATTGGCTGATCGGAACAGCCAATAGAATGCGAGCTCAATCTGATTGGCTGATTGAATCAGCCAATCGGATTGAACTTCAATCTGATTGGCTGATTCAATCAGCCAATCAGATTTTTCCTACCTTAATTCCGATTGGCTGATAGAATCCTATCAGCCAATAGGAATTGAAGGGACACCATCTTGGATGACGTCCCTTTAAGGAGCCTTCATTCATCGGTAGTCCGTCGGGGAAGAAGGATGTTCCGCGTCGGCGGAATGAAGATGGATCCTGAAGAAGAAGATTGAAGACCCCGCTTGGAAGATGACATCACCCGGATGGAAGACTTCTTCAGCGCCGCCTGGATGATGACTTCATCGGATGGAAGACTTCTTCAGCGCCCCTTGGAGGATCACTTCTGCCACTCCGGATCTCCTCTTTGGTTCCATCGGTGGGTCGGAAGACAACTGACGGTAGGATGATCTTCAGGAGGGTAGTGTTAGTTTTTTTTAAGGGGGGTTTGGGTTAGATTAGGGGTATGTGGGTGGTTGGTTTTAATGTTGGGGGGGCTGTATTTTTCTTTTACAGGCAAAAGAGCAGTTTTCTTTGGGGCATGCCCCGCAAAAGGCCCTTTTAAGGGCTGGTAAGGTAAAAGAGCTTTGAACTTTTTTTATTTAGAATAGGGTAGGGCATTTTTTTATTTTGGGTGGCTTTGTTATTTTATTAGGGGGCTTAGATAGGTGTAAGTAGCTTAAAATTGTTGTAATATTTTTTAAATGTTTGTAACTTATTTTTTTATTTTTTGTAACTTAGCTTTTATATTTTTTGTACTTTAGTTAGTTTATGTGATTGTATTTAATTGTAGTTATTTGTAGTTAATTTATTTAATTAATTTAATGATAGTGTAGTGTTAGGTTTAATTGTAACTTAGGTTAGGATTTATTTTACAGGTAATTTTGTACTTCTTTTAGCTAGGTAGTTATTAAATAGTTAATAACTATTTAATAACTATTCTAACTAGCTAAAATAAATACAAAGTTACCTGTAAAATAAATATAAATCCTAAAATAGCTACAATGTAATTATTAATTATATTGTAGCTATCTTAGGGTTTATTTTACAGGTAAGTATTTAGTTTTAAATAGGAATAATTAATTTAATGATAGTGTAGTGTTAGATGTAATTGTAACTTAGGTCAGTTTTTATTTTACAGGTTAATTTCTCTTTATTTTAGCTAGGTAGTTATTAAATAGTGAATAACTATTTAATAGCTATTGTACCTAGTTAAAATAAATTTAAATTTGCCTGTAAAATAAAAATAAATCCTAAAATAGCTACAATATAATTATTATTTATATTGTAGCTATATTAGGGTTTATTTTAAAGGTAAGTATTTAGTTTTAAATAGGATTAATTTAGTTAATAATAGAACTATTATTTAGATGTATTTAATTAATATTTAAGTTAGGGGGGTGTTAGGGTTAGTGTTAGACTTAGGTTTAGGGGTTAATAATTTTATTACAGTGGCGGTGGTGTAGGGGGGGAAGGATAGGGGTTAATAAACTTATTATAGGTGGCAACGGTGTGGGGGGGAGCAGATTAGGGGTTAATAAGTTTAATATAGGTTGCGGCAGGGTCCGGGAGCATCGGTTTAGGGGTTAAACTATTTATTTAGTTGTGGCGAGGTCCGGGATTGGCAGGATAGGAGTTAATAACTTTATTATAGAGGGCGGCGGTATAGGGGGGGCAGGATAGGGGTTAATAGGTATAATGTAGGTGGCGGCGGGGTCTGGTTGCAGCGGATTAGGGGTTAATACATATATTATAGTTGCAGCGGGGTCAGGGAGCGGCGGTTTAGGGGTTAACATGTTTATTAGAGTGGCGGTGGGCTCCGGGAGCGGCGGTTTAGGGGGTAATACATTTATTTAGTTGCGGCAGTGTATGGGGGGGCAGATTAGGGGTGTTTAGACTCGGGGTACATGTTAGGGTGTTAGGTGTAGACAGCTCCCATAGGAATCAATGGGATGTCTGGCAGCAGCGAACATGAACTTTCGCTATGGTCAGACTCCCATTGATTCCTATGGGATCCGCCGCCTCCAGAGCGGCAGATTGAAAACCAGGTACGCTGGGCCGGAAAAGTGCCAAGCGTACCTGCTAGTTTTTTGATAACTAGCAAAAGTAGTCAGATTGTGCCGCACTTGTGTGCGGAACATCTGGAGTGATGTAAGAATCGATCTGTGTCGGACTGAGTCCGGCGGATCGAAGCTTGCGTCACAAAATTCTACTTTTGCCGGTATCTAGCCTTTGATAACTAAGACGAATCAGCCTCGCCACAAATACGCTGCGGAATTCCAGCTTATTTGAGGTTGACAGCTTGATAACTACCCCCCTATATCTTTAAGGATATTCTTGAGGGTTTAATTTTCAATCTTTAGTTCTCTTAACCCTTGACTTAATAAACCGACTCTTTGATTCAGGTTGTGAACATGATTAGTTAACTCTACTGGATCAATCTTTTGGGCTTGGAAATATGTCACGTTTTTCTTGAAAGGATCTATTATATAGAGAAATTTAAGTAGCTTTTAGAATATTTGACATAATGTAGCAAATATAGTACAATTATAACACACTTGAGTTACCGTTAATCTAATTTTGCAACTTAGTATACAAAGAATTTTATCCCATAAGAACAATTCCTTCTACTCTTAGGCATTTGAGTATTCTCTGAAATGTATATATACATAAAACAAAGCGTAGTTAGTTGTAGACACTTGCTTTTTCAGGACTGTGTTAATTTAAGTGTGAAAAAACATAGGAGGAAGAACCACCGGTAAGTTAACATATGAACCAAATCAATTATAAGCTTACTGGCTGAGGATCAATAATTTGCATGAGCTGAGAGTTTTGAACAGCGCAAGAAAAGATACATAAGGAACCTAACTAGGTAATGTAAACTGAAGTACCTTGAATTGCTGCGGGAAGAGTTCCTTATTCTGAGGTCAAGTGAGAGAAGCTTCTTTGCAACGGCCGTCATGTAAGATAATGCCTCTTTGAAGAGGTGAAGACAGGAGCCGATGAAATCCGCAATTCACGGAAGAGGCGTGCAATCTTGTCGTCTGATGACTTGAAGCTGTAGCAGCTGATTGAGTCAGATGATGGTTCAATGTTAACTGCGGCTTGATGTTTAAAGCGTGTTTTGCTGAGTGTGGCTCTGACATCACAGGATTTAACGGTTATATACAAAGTAAGGAAATTGAACACATGTAGGTGTAATATCTAGAGGAAATAAACTTGAGGAATCACAATTAATATTTCCTGAAATATTATCCAGGTCTTGACCGAGGAAATATGAGGCGAATAATAAGTAAGTTCCATAGAACTCGAAGCAGAGATTAGCCAGGAAACGAGCAGGATACATATTTCTAAGCAATTTGGAAATGGATAACTCCCTCTATTTAAAGGGACAGGCTTAAGTGGAAGTAAACCCATCTTAAAGGAATAGTGCATGACAGTATCAATTATTTTTTTATCAAATTATGTGTATTATGTAATTAAATTAGTATTTTGATACTACCCAGTTTTTCAGGCAGTGTGCAGCATAGTGGTTGTTTCCCCTGTGGAAATCATTTTGTTTGTACTAGGTTGTTTATAAAAGAAACTAAAGACCATTTGTTTATGTCCACCACTTTGTATAACAATTACAGCGCATGACCTTGTTTTACTTTTTAGACTATATGGCTAGTGTGCAACACCAACCCCTGCTCGCACACAGCCAATCATGCATGAGCAGGGGCTGTCAATCTTCCCAGTTGGAAAAGTCTAGATAGATTGAGAAACACCAAATTACAGGTGGCAAAGTGGGTTAAGAAGAAGCCTAATGACCACTGATTCTTAAATTTCGGCTATATGTTTGCTTAAGCAAACCTGCATCCAGTGGCACTCCAACCCCTTGATAAATCTGGACCTTAGAGTACGTGCTATCACATTGTCTTTTTATTATGCATTAGTTGAAGTAACTTAATCATGTACTCATCTTGATTTCCAAAACCATGAAAATGTTACTAACACTTGATAACGGCAGCTTGCAATGTTTAAAAACATTTATTTGATGTGTTTTTTGTAGCCAAGTATTCTTTATTGCTGGCATACACTGTGCATGTGTCTTCTTATTGACTTTAACACACAGAAGACAAAAAAACTTGTAGCAAACAAAGGGGGTGATTACCATTTTTTATAAATGGGTTATTTACAAAAATCCCTGTAGACTTTAATAATGATTTTCCATTGATAATAACTATATATATTTTCCTTAAGGATTATGATCGACACCAAAATAATTTTTTCCCCCTTTTAGGGCAAGTGGAGTGGTATTTTGCGCTTCCACTAAAGCGCTAACTCTGCTAGAATTAAGATATTGTGCTATTAGGGTTGTGCTCATATTACAAGTTGATTGTAAACTGACTAGCGCAAAAGTCCAAACTTAGAATGTCACATACGCGTTCACGTATTCCTCCATAGAAGTCTATGGAGAAAAAAAAGTGGAAAAAAAAATATTGATTGCATATTCTCATTTGAGCTAATCCAACATGAAAATATGAATATTTTGTATTCCAATGTTCTTTACATAACTGAATATGTTCTATGTATTCATTAAGACATATTTCTACATATATCTGATTGATTTTTGCACACATATATATTAATACCTATATATATATATATATATATATATATATATATATATATATATATATATATATATATATATATACAGTATATATATATATACAGTATATATATGATTATACAGATATACTGTATATAGGACTATCTATTTAGAAATACATATAACATTTTTTTGGCTATTTGCAGAACATTGGAATGTGAAATATTTACAGTAAATACATAGTTAAAACCTTTATTAAAATAAATATTGCATAAATATGTTTTTGCATGTTTTCATCTACTTAACGGCAAAGGGCTCTAATGCACTTATCTATATATCTGTATATGTATGCATATATATTTATAATCGGCCACTAGCAGGGTGTGGATTGAAAGACCGCAGTCTCAGAGGCAGCAGACAGGTTATGGAGCAGCGATCTTTAGACCGCTGCTTCATAACTGCTGTTTATGGCGAGCCTGAAGGCTCGCACGAAAACAAGGGGAACATTCGGCCCTTGTTAAATCTACCCCCTTATCTTTATTGGACCACTATAAAATCATACTCATTTAAAAACACTTAAAATCTCCAGAATGAAAAATAATATTAAAATAATGGATAGATTGAAGGCAATTCCGCTATAGGTAGAAGGACTGATGTAAGGAAATATTTTAGATACAATGGGGCATATGTATCAAGCTCCGAATGGAGCTTGATGCCCCGTGTTTCCAGTGAGCCTGCAGGCTTGCCAGAAACAACAGTTATGAAGCAATGGTAACAAAGACCACTGCTCCATAACCTGTCCACCTGCTCTGAGCAGGCGGACAGACATCGCTGCAATTCAACCCGATCGAGTATGATCGGGTTGATTGACACCCCCCTGCTGGCGGCCCATTGGCCGCGAGTCTTCAGGGGGCAGCGTTGCACCAGCAGCTCTTGTGAGCTGCTGGTTCAATGCTGAATACGGCGAGCATATTGCTCGCCGCATTCAGCGATGTCTGTCGGACCTGATCCGCACTGTCGGATCAGGTCCGACAGACATTGATAACTAGAGGCCAATGTATCAAGCAGAGAGAAACGTATAGAATAGGTAAAACATAGTCTGTTGTTATCGTGCTCACAATGTAGTAGCAGTGGATGCATTTTTAAATCTATTAGATACAAAATAAAGGGATTGTAGCTATATGCTAGTATTTCCCCTATCTGAAATTGTAAAGTTCCCTGCTGAAACCACTTGCACATTCAATACCATTCAGTATAACAGAAATTCTCTCTGCCTAAGCCCCTTCTATAGCAGGGGCTGATTTTACATTTATCTTGCTTGTATCAACGTATATCTGTTACATGGCACTGTACCACTTTATCATTCACATAATTTTAAGCATAAGTATTCAAGGAGAGTAAGCAATTAAAAAACGAGAGACATGCTCTCAACAGCCACACTCCTGACACGTGTTTTGCTCACGCTTCCTCAGAGGGTTTACTCGCTGGCTGAAAAGTTGATCTATTTACTGGTTCATATGTCCCACCTCCAAGGTAGGATAGGGTGTCATGTGGGACTAGGTTCATACTGATTGGTAGTATTTCACGTCCATCAATTCTATTTGTCCAATAGGAGAGTGCTTCCTTATTTACTACTGCTGATTGTGATATGTTATATAGTTAAGGTTATACTTTTATAAGTAGTGAATAGTACATAACTAATGTGGATCTTATTGTCTGAGTAAATGCCTTGGAATTAAGCTTATATATTCTTTGCATTGTTTTCTAGCAGCATTAATAAAACATATTACTTGGTGGTTATTAGTGTGTTAGTTTAATTTGACGTAATACTGCTTGTTGTACATGTATGTGTTTATAGAATTATTGCACTGTGTGTTGAAAGATATGTATTGATCCTTACAATTTATTTAATTGTGTTTACTATTTAACACCTCCTAATACCTGAACTGTGAGCATAAATAGTAAACACAATTAAATAAATTCTAAGGATCAATACATATCTTTCAACACACAGTGTAATAATTCTATACATGAACAACAATAATTATTCTGTCAAATTATACTAACAAACTTATAGCCACCAAGTAATATGTTTTATTAATGCTGTTAGAAAACGATCCAAAGAATATATAAGCTTAATTCCAAGGCATGTAAATGTACAATAAGATCCACATTAGTTACGTAGTATTTACTACTAATAAATGTATAAGTATAACCGTAACTATGTAACACATTACAATCAGCAGAAGTAAATAAGGAAGCACTCTTCTATTGGACAAAGACAAATAATGGACTTGCAATACTACCAATCAGTATGAACCTAGTCCCTCATGACACCCTATTCTACCTTGGAGGTGAGACATGTGAACCAGTAAATATATCAACTTCTCAGCTGGCGCGTAACCTCTCTGAAAAAGCGTGAGCAAAACACGTGTCAGGAGTCTGGCTGTTGAGAGCATGTCTCTCGTTTTTAATTGCTTACTCTCCTTGAATACTTATGCTTAAAATTGTGCGAATAATGAAGTGGTCCATTGCCATGTAAGAGATGTATGGTGACACAAGCAAGATAAATGTAAATTCAGCCCCCGCTATAGATAGAGCGTAGGCAGAGAGAATTTCTGTTATACTGAATGGTAGTTAATGTGCAAGTAGTTTCAGCAGGGAACTTTACAATTTCAGATAGGAGAAATACTAGGATATAGCTACAATCCCTTTATTTTGCATCTAATAGATTTAAAAGTCCATCTACTGCTACTCCATTGTGAGCACGATAACAACAGGGTATTTTTTACCTATGCAATACGTTTCTCTCTGCTTGATACATTGTATCTGAAATTAGCTTTACATCAGCCCTTCTACCTATAGAGGAATTGCCTCACATCTACACATTATTTTTATTTTATATTTTTATTCTGGAGAGTTTAAGTGTTTTTAAACAAGTATGATTGTATAGTGATCCAATAAAGATAAGGTATGAATACATATTTAGTAAACGTTACACCTGTTTTGCTGCTTTGAGGGATTCTACTCATTGGGTTAAATAATTCTGAGACTGCAGAAATCATTAAAAGTAGCATTTTCAGTTGAATTTGTGGAAACCACTTAAAGCATTTATTGTGTTGAGCTATTTTAATTTGTTCATTGTAAACAGCCGAAAGTCTGTCAATTTTGACAATAAACCTGATTAGCAATGGGGGTTGAATAATGTTGATTACAACTGTATGTACACATAGATACACACATACATATACATATCTTTATACATGTATATGTATGTTTCTCTATATTAAAGCCCTTTGAGGTCTTATAACTTTTGTTATATATTTGAGCTCTTATAACTTTTGTGTGCAATATTTTTTTTTAAATAATTTTTATTAGACAGAGTTAGTAAAAGTGTAACTTTACCTTGTTAAAGGGACACTGAACCCAAAATTTTTCTTTTGTAATTCAGAAAGAGCATGCAATTTTAAGCAACTTTCTAATTTACTCCTATTATCAATTTTTCTTCGTTCTCTTGCTATCATTATTTGAAAAAGAAGGCATCTAAGCTTTTTTTTTTGTTTCAGTACTCTGGAAAGCACTTTTTTATTGGTGGATGAATTTATCCACCAATCAGCAAGGACAACCCAGGTTGTTCACCAAAAATGGGCCGGCATCTAAACTTACATTATTGCATTCCAAATAAAAATACCAAGAGAATGAAGAAAATTTGTTACTAGGAGTAAATTAGAAATTTTCTTAAAATTTCATGCTCAATCTGAATCACAAAATAATTTTTTGGGGTACAGTGTCCCTTTAAGTACTTTTGATGTGTTTTGTGCAGCAAATTTTTAACAGTTAACCAGAGCTCTGAGATCACGGTAATGATTCTAGCATAAATGAAGATTTCCCTCACGTGATTTTATTTACTTTCAAATTGTAATACGATCATTAAGCCTGATGAGCGCAAACCCTTGCAATATACAATTTATAACTAAGACACAAACGATTGCACTAGATTTGTATTCTAGCCCATTATGTGTATGCAATGATCCATTTTACCTGCTGGAGTGTATTCAAGTGTTTACAAATAGCTCCTTTACCTTTTATTTTGTCAAATTAAGAGGTACTAAAATGTTAATTTTAAATTGTTCTCTCTAGGTGCCCGATTCTCAAAAATATGCTAGTATGGAGAGAAATAATCAACTTATGTTACTGAGTACAATATTGTATAGTAAGTGCCTCTCCTTTACATAAAGTACATTAGTTAACTCAAATTAACTAGATACACAGTTCAAGGTACAAAATGCCTTTAAAACAATCCCAGAGGGACCTTTAATACTGGTGAGGCATCTTATAAAATCTTGTAAAGGACAGGTAACTTTAGAGAATCAGACCCTAACTATTATGTACTGTGCATACATTTTATTCTTTTGCTCTTGTATTCATATACAGTATATAATTGACTAATTACTAAAATCTATGGAATGCATTACTTGCCCAGATACCTAGGAAGCTGATGCACCTGCGTATCATATTCTGCCTTGACTACTGCAACTAAATCTTCTATGGACTCCCAAATTATCATCTGTTATTATTGCAAACCCTCATAAATGCCTTTGCTATATGTATGTTCCTTGAGCTTTTCATGTAATGAACCTTTCTGTCTGTCCTTCTTTTTAATGCTCCCTATGTATCTGCCCTTGTCCACAAATCCTTTCCCAACCACTCCCTATGCTCATTACCTAAATCTCTTATCCTCTCTCATAACTTCCTCATATCCCCATTTAAATATATTTTTTAGGAACTGGACCTACTCTGTAGAGTTCTAATCTTGGTTCCTCAAGCCTTGCTTTTTACTTTCAGAGCTTCAACAGTTCCATATAAAATTATTTCTGTTCAGGGATGCATACAATTACATGTTTCTCTGATTCTCTTGCCTCAAATCCCTCACCTTCTTCTTATATGCTACCCATGTCCGTACTTTAACATCTGAGCTTGCAAGTCCATTGGTCCCATATATCACTACAAGTATGGGTAGATGAAAGCAAATAGTGATTTACAGGTCAGGCCCACTATTCTTTATGTTCATTTAACTATATTTGCCTACTTTTCTCTACAATCATAAACCTAATGTCACAATATGTTGGCATTTTATAAATGAGCCATAATGATAATATTACTACTACTACTAATAATGATAATTGCATGCTACTGATATGAACTATTAAGTGAAAAATGGCTTTCAGGCATATCAGGTAATCATCAATATTATTGAACTAATAAGCCTAAGAGCTCATTTTCTCATTGACTACATATATTTTGCTTTTGTGAAGATCTAGGAAAATTTGTGAAATCCCTGTGAAAAACATATTTTTCTCATAGTTTTAGCATGTTTAACCAGATTGATGTTTCTTTTTTTCTAAACAAGAGTAACCCGACTGGGATTAAAACTACTGAACTGATTTACTTCACAGTTTTAAGTTTATTAGTGACTACTAGTCTGAAAGTGTGACATGCCTTTTGAAATGACTTGTTCTGAGCACTTAAAGATAAGCTTTTGCAATGAGATTCATACTATGATGCAGCCTGCAGATTTTTATAATTTCTGAATTTTATCTGGTATTTACAGATGTGATACCCCACAATGAAAAATGTACCAGCTACAAGTCACTACTTGTAGATAATCTCTGGCTAACACAATCACATTTTTAAACATTTATAGAGGCACGTTCCCTTTGCTATTTAGTGCATTACCTCCCACAATATATTGAAGCTTGAGAATACTGCACTGTGGTTCTATAAAGAGACAGAAATAACATTTTCATTCATTTGATAGAATACTGCAATTAGAGGAAACTAACTTAAAGCCAGAAAAGCTATATGTAGTAGTGCAATGAACAATGAAACCATGAATGTAGCATTTGAGTGCCCAAGAGTTGCATTATTTGGATTGTCATTTCTTTTTGAGAACAGCTATATTATAGTAATTCATACTGATGCTAAACAAACTTGTTCACAAGAAATGTTTTTGCATAGTCAATTTGCTAGTTTACAGTTCTCTTTATTTCTTCAAATATACAGAACGATTCCAATTTCAGAGAAACGATTGTGAGTGGGATACATTATATGTAGGGTGACCATATTGCCACTTTAAAAAGGGAAACATGAAAAATACATATGTCAGGGCTCTTTTCAGGGCTGTTCACAGAAATGTTTTGTATAAGAACCCTGCCATATGTATTTTTCATATGTGTCCCTTTTTAAAGCGGCAATATGGTCACCCTAATTATATGGCATGAGTCAAGGGTCTCTAAAAGAAAAATACATGGAGAACAATGTTCCCTCTAATTTTTTTTTACAGATGTGCGGACCTACTACTGCTGTTAGCAGATTTTTTCATATTATGAATCAATAGTTAAAAGGTTGGACACAACTGATGTCACGAACATAAAAATTTGGGTTCGCGAACGTCGAACGCGAACTTCCACAACTGTTCGCGAACGGGCGAACCGCCATAGACTTCAATAGGCAGGCGAACTTTAAAACCCACAGGGACTCTTTCTGGCCACAATAGTGATGGAAAAGTTGTTTCAAGGGGACTAACACCTGGACTGTGGCATGCCTGAGGGGCATCCATGGCAAAACTCCCATGGAAAATTACATAGTTGATGCAGAGTCTGGTTTTAAGCCATAAAGGGCATAAATCACCTAACATTCCTAAATTGTTTGGAATAACGTGCTTTAAAACATCAGGTATGATGTTGTATCGATCAGGTAGTGTAAGGGTTACGCCCGCTTCACAGTGACAGACCAAACTCCCTGTTTAAAGGGACAGTCTACACCAGAATTTTTATTGTTTTAAAAGATAGATAATCCCTTTATTACACATTTCCCAGTTTTGCATAACTAACACATTTATAATAATATACTTTTAACCTCTGTGATTATCTTGTATCTAAGCCTCTGCAAACTGCCCCTTTTTCAGTTCTTTTGAGAGACTTGCAGTCTAGCCAATCAGTGCCTGCTCCCAGATAACTTCTCGTGCACGAGCACAGTGTTATCTATATGAAATATGTGAACTAACACCCTCTAGTGGTGAAAAACTGTTAAAATGCAATCTGAAAGAGGTGGGCTTCAAGGTCTAAGAAATTAGCATATGAACCTCCTAGGTTAAGCATTCATTAATCATAAAAGTTTATTTTGGCCTAGACTGTCCCTTTAATGCACCGCAAACAACCGCAAACAGTCCATTTGCACAACCACAAACTCCCCATTTGCACAAGGTTGGATACCAAGCTAGCCATGTCCCGTTCCATGTCCTCACTGATGTCATTGAAGGTCTCTTCCTCCACCCAGCCACGTACAACACCAAGGGTCCCCGAAAGGTGACAACAAGCCCCCTGGGATGCCTGCTGTGTTTGGTCTTCCACCTCCTCAAAGCCACCTTCCTCCTCTTACTCTTCTTCTTCAGACTCCTCTCTCTGCCTTGCCTCTCTCTGTGTTATTATAAGGTGTGTTAAGTAGTACTATTCCTATCAGTTTAATCCCTGTTACGTCCCCTATCAGGGGACGTGTATATGGCATGGATTTTAGGAACCGGGAGATGGAAAAAGATGCTTGGTCGGTCCTCCTACTTCAAATTTGGGGCACTGCACGTGCAATCTAATGTGCCACCAGATAGGAGTGGTGTGTTAAGTAGTACTATTCTTATCAGTTTAATCCCTGTTACGTCCCCTATCAGGGGACGTGTATATGGCATCGATTTTAGAAACCGGGAGATGGAAAAAGATGCTTGGTCGTTCCTCCTACTTCAAATTTGGGGCATTGCGCATGCCATCTAATGTGCCACCAGATAGGAGTGGTGTGTTAAGTAGTACTATTCCTATCAGCTTAATCCCTGTTATGTGCCTTTTTTTTTTGTTTGGTTTTTGAAGCCACAGTGCAGCACCAGAGGCCAGAAAAATTAGGCATGTACACATGCCTGAAAAATTAGGTATTGTTGCAGCCGCTGCTGCAGCAGTGGCCAGAAAAATTGATATTTGTTTCCAAGGCAGAAAGTGCCCTAAAACATTGCGGTTTGAACCCTAGTTGGTGGCGGATAAGTCACGCAAGTCATCCGGCATTCAGAGATAAAATACAGCAGCGTGTGGACCATTTTTAGCCCAAGGCAGCTCATCTCATCAGGCCTTTTTTAGTCGAATGTATCGCCCACTGTCAGTCCCTTCGGGATCCATCCCTCATTCATCTTAATAAACGTGAGGTAATCTAGACTTTTTTGACCTAGGCGACTTCTCTTCTCAGTGACAATACCTCCTGCTGCACTGAAGGTCCTTTCTGACAGGACACTTGAAGCGGGGCAGGCCAGAAGTTCTATCGCAAATTGGGATAGCTCAGGCCACAGGTCAAGCCTGCACACCCAGTAGTCAAGGGGTTCATCGCTCCTCAGAGTGTCGATATCTGCAGTTAAGGCGAGGTAGTCTGCTACCTGTCGGTTGAGTTGTTCTCTGAGGGTGGTCCCTGAAGGGCTGTGGCGATGCGTAGGACTTAAAAAGCTCTGCATGTCCTCCATCAACAACACGTCTGTAAAGCGTCCTGTCCTTGCCGGCATGGTCGTGGGAGGAGGAGGATTACTTTCACCTCTTCCCCTGTTAGATTCCCTTTGTGCTGTGACATCACCCTTATACGCTGTGTAAAGCATACTTTTTAATTTATTTTGGAACTGCTGCATCCTTTCCGACTTGCGGTAATTCGGTAACATTTCAGGCACTTTATGCTTATACCGGGGGTCTAGTAGTGTGGACACCCAGGACAGGTTGTTCTCCTTCACCCTTTTTATACAAGGGTCCCTCAACAGGCACGACAGCATGAAAGACCCCATTTGCACAAGGTTGGATGCTGAGCTACTCATGTCCGTTCCTCGTCCTCAGTGATCTCACTGAAGGTATCTTCTTCCCCCCAGCCACGTACAACACCACAGGTACCAGATAGGTGACAACGAGCACCCTGGGATGCCTGTTGTGGTTGGTCTTCCTCCTCCTCCTCCTCAAAGCCACATTCCTCCTCTGACTCCTCTTCCTCACAATCCTTTTCCAGCATTGCCACAGGTCCAGCAAGCGATGTTGTTTCTGGTGGTGATGGTGACCACAACTCTTCCTCTTCCTCTTCACGCTCATCTACGGCCTGATCCAGCACTCTTCGCAGGGCACGCTCCAGGAAGAAAACAAATGGTATGATGTCGCTGATGGTGCCTTCGGTGCGACTGACTAGGTTTGTCACCTGCGCATGAGAGTCCGGTAACGTGGCAAAAAAATTCCCAGCTCAGAAGAGGCTGTCCTAGCACTCCGGTCATACAAATAGTCGTTAACGGCTTTTTCATGTTGGATCAGGCGGTTGAACATTAGGAGTGTTGAATTCCAACGTGTCCGGCTGTCGCAAATCAAGCGCCTCACTGGCATGTTGTTTCGCCGCTGGATAACTGAAAAGAGCGCCATGGCCGTGTAGGAACGCCTGAAATGGCCACACACCTTCCTGGCCTGCTTCAGGACGTCCTGTAAGCCTTGGTACTTATTCACAAAGCATTGTACGATCAGATTACACACGTGTGACATGCACGGCACATGTGTCAACTTGCCCAAATTCAATGTCGCCACCAAATTTCTTCCGTTGTCACTAACCACTTTGCCGATCTCCAGTTGGTGCGGAGTCAGCCACTGATCCACCTGTGAGTTCAGGGCGGACAGGAGTGCTGGTGCGGTGTGACTCTCTGCTTTCAGGCAAGTCAACCCCAATACAGCGTGACACTGCCGTATCCGGGATGTGGAATAGTACCTGGGGAGCTGGGAGGGTGACGTTGATGTGGAGCAAGGCGCAGCAGCAGAAGAAGACTCAGTTGAGGAGGTTATGGAAGAGGATGGAGTAGGAGGAGTAGAGGAGGTGGCAGCAGGCCTGCCTGCAAGTCGTGGTGGTGTCACCAACTCCTCTGCAGAGCCACACATTCCATGCTTGGCAGCCGTCAGCAGGTTTACCTAATGCGCAGTGTAGGTGATATACCTGCCCTGACCATGCTTTGCAGACCAGGTATCAGTGGTCAGATGGACCCTTGCCCCAACACTGTGTGCCAGACATGCCATTACTTCCTTTTGCACAATCGAGTACAGGTTGGGGATTGCCTTTTGGAAAAAGAAATTTCAGCCGGGTACCTTCCACTGCGGTGTCCCAATAGCTACAAATTTTTTGAATGCCTCAGACTCCACCAGCTTTTATGGTAAAAGCTGGCGGGCTAAGAGTTCAGTCAAGCCAGCTGTGAGATGCCGGGCAAAGGGGTGACTTTGTGACATTGGCTTCTTACGCTCAAACATGTCCTTAACAGACACCTGACTGTGGGCAGATGAGCAGGAACTGCTCAAGGCGAGACACGGAGTGGCGGATGGTTGAGAGGGGGCAAGGAGGACAGCAGTGGTTGACGTGGCTGAAGATGCTGGACCAGGAGGAGGATGGGGGCTTTGAGTTTGTGTGCTGCTTGTACTCATGTGTTGATCCCATAGGCGTTTGTGATGTGCGATCATGTGCCTTCGCAAAGCAGTTGTACCTAGGTGGGTGTTCGACTTCCCACGACTCAGTTTCTTTTGGCACAGGTTGCAAATGGCATCGCTGTTGTCAGAGGCAGACATACAAAAAAATGCCACACTGCTGAGCTCTGCAATGACGGCATTCTGGTGGTGGCAACAGCATGCGTTGATTGGCGTGCTGTCTGGCTGACCCCGGGTGCCAATGCATACTGTCTGACTGTGCCACTAGCTCCTTGCAACGACCTCCCCCTCCTTCCAACTCGTGTCCTCCTCCTCTCTGTCTTCCCATCAGAACTTTCCCCCTCTTTTTCTTCTCTTCTAGCGGGCACCCACGTGACATCCACAGACGCATCGTCATCATCAATCGCTTCACTTGTATCTGACAAGTAAAACAAAGGAAGCAGCAACGGGTACAACATCATCATCATCACACCGTACGTCCATGTGTGTAATGCTGTTATCTACATCCTCTGGCAATAATGGTTGCGCATCACTATCACTCATTTCTTCCAACTGATGTGTAAATAACTCCTCTGACAAATAAAGTGAAGCGGCTGTGGTGCTAGTGTTGGTTGTGGCAGCAGGCAGGCGAGTGGTAACTTGAGAGGTGCCCGAAGCTAAGCTGGAGGAGGATGGTGCGTCAAGGTTCCGAGCGGAAGCTGTAGAAGATTGGGTGTCCTGTGTTAGCCAGTCAACTATGTCCTCAGAAATGTTCGAGTTTGGGGTACGTGGCCTCTGAAAAATGGGCATTATTCTAGGGCCAAAGGAAATCACAGCACCATGAACACGATGGCCCCTGCAGGGTGGCCTGCCTCTGCCTGTCATTTTTTTTCTCGATTAGTGGTACTATGCATGCAAGCTACTGTGACAACAGCTATGAGTGGCACTGTGCACTGACAGAAGTTGGTAGAGTAGACACTGTAGGCCTGACACACACGCTTGCAGACAACTAACTGCTATTCAATCTATTACAGTCAAAATTGTATTTTTTGTTTAAATCTACACTACTGTTACGCCAGATATGAATTGCACTTGGGTGACACTGTGCCCTGGCAGGCAGGCAGGCAGGCACTAAAACGCACACGTGTGAAGGAAACTGACTGCTATTATTTAACACAGTCAAAAAAGTGTTTTTTTTTTTTTAAATGTACACTACTGTTACACCAGATATGAGTTGCACTGGGGTGACACTGTGCCCTGGCAGGCAGGCACTGAAACGCACACGTGTGAAGGAAACTGACTGCTATTATTTAACACAGTCAAAAAAGTGTTGTTTTTTTTAAATCTACACTACTGCTACACCAGATATGAGTTGCCCTGGGGTGACACTGTGCCATGGCAGGCAGGCACTGAAACGCACACGTGTGAAGGAAACTGACTGCTATTATTTAACACAGTCAAAAAAGTGTTTTTTTTTTTTTAAATCTACACTACTGTTACACCAGATATGAGTTGCACTGGGGTGACACTGTGCCCTGGCAGGCAGGCACTGAAATGCACACGTGTGAAGGAAACTGACTGCTATTATTTAACACAGTCAAAAAAGTTTTTTTTTTTTTTTTTTAATGTACACTACTGTTACACCAGATATGAGTTGCACTGGGGTGACACTGTGTCCTGGCAGGCAGGCACTAAAACGCACACGTGTGAAGGAAACTGACTGCTATTATTTAACACAATCAAAAAAGTGTTGTTTTTTTTTTTAAATCTACACTACTGCTACACCAGATATGAGTTGCACTGGGGTGACACTGTGCCATGACAGGCAGGCACTGAAACGCACACGTATGAAGGAAACTGACTGCTATTATTTAACACAGTCAAAAAAGTGTTGTTTTTTTTAAATCTACACTACTGTTACACCAGATATGAGTTGCACTGGGGTGACACTGTGCCCTGGCAGGCAGGCACTGAAACGCACACGTGTGAAGGAAACTGACTGCTATTATTTAACACAGTCAAAAAAGTATATTTTTTTTAAATCTACACTACTGTTACACCAGATATGAGTTGGACTGGGGTGACACTGTGCCCTGGCAGGCAGGCACTGAAACGCACACGTGTGAAGGAAACTGACTGCTATTATTTAACGCAGTCAAAAAAGTGTTGTTTTTTTTTTTTAATCTACACTACTGTTACACCAGATATGAGTTGCACTGGGGTGACACTGTGCCCTGGCAGGCAGGCACTGAAACGCACACGTGTGAAGGAAACTGATTGCTATTATTTAACACAGTTAAAAAAGTGTTGTTTTTTTTTTTTTAAATCTACACTACTGTTACAACAGATATGAATTGCACTGGGGGGACACTGTGCCCTGGCAGGCAGGCACTGAAACGCACACGTGTGAAGGAAACTGACTGCTATTATTTAACACAGTCAAAAAAGTGTGTTTTTTTTTTTAAATATACACTACTGTTACACCAGATATGAGTTGCACTGGGGTGACACTGTGCCATGGCAGGCAGGCACTGAAACGCACATGTGTGAAGGAAATTGACTGCTATTATTTAACACAGTCAAAAAAGTGTTGTTTTTTTAAATCTACACTACTGTTACACCAGATATGAGTTGCACTGGGGTGACACTTTGCCCTGGACAGTCTAGTCAAAAATAAACTTTCATGATCCAGATATGGTAAGTTATTTTAAACACCTTTCCAATTTACTTTAATCATCAATTTTGCTTTGTTCACGTTGTATGCTTAGTTGAAAGCTAAACCTATGTAGGCTCATATGCTAATTTCTTAGCCCTTGAAGGCTGCTTCTTATCTGAATGCATTTTGACAGTTTTTCACAGCTAGAGGGCGTTAGTTCCTGTGTGTCATATAGATAACATTGTGCTCACACCCATGAAGTTACCTAGGAATCAGCAATGATTTGCTAAAATGCATGTCTGTCAAAAGAACTGAAATAAGGGGGCAGTCTGCAGAGGCTTAGATGCAAGGTAATCACAGATATAAAATGTGTATTATATTAACTGTGCTTGTTATGCAAAACTGGGGAATGGGTAATAAAGGGATAATCTATCTTTTTAAACAATAAAAATTCTGGTGTAGACTGTGCCTTTAAAAGGAAAGATAATCCCTTTATTACCCATTCCCCAATTTTGCATAACCAACACATTTATATTAATATACTTTTTACCGCTATGATTAACTTTTATCTAAGCCTCTTAAGACCAACCTCTTATTTCAGTTCTTTTTAACAGACTTACATTTTAGCCAATCAGTACTGACTCCACAAGACTGAGCACAGTGTTATCTATACGGCACATATAAACTAGCACTGTCTTGCTGGGAAAAACTGTTGAAATGCCCTGAGATAAGAGGTGGCTTTCATCACTTAGAAATCAGCATCTGGGAAAGATCAGAAAATAAGGATCCATAAGGTCCCTCAACAACTGCTTTCAGTACATTTTACCATAAAACAACAATTATGCTTTGTATTTTCTACTTATATGTATGCATTTCTATGTTTTTGCACATGTATATATATATATATATATATATATATATATATATATATATATATGTGTTTATATATATATATATATATATATATATACATACACGGTATATATATATGTGTATATATATATATATATATATTTATATAAATACATAGAACATTAGGTTCTTCAAGCGCTACATCGATGATGTTTTCATGATATGGAGGGGTGACAAAGAGTCTTTAACCTCTTGGTTTAACAATCTTAATCGTCTTGATTCTACTGTACGGTTCAAGATGGACTGTAATGACAATTGTATCCATTTTTTGGACCTTGAGATCTATAAGAAGGATACACCATTTGGCATTAGACTCTTTACAACACTATATAATAAACCCACAGACAAAAACTCGACTCTACATTATAATAGTTTTCATCCATCCTTTCAAAAAAAGGGGGTAAGCTCATCTCAACTCCTGCGTGTCGTACGCAATAACACAGAGGAGACCCACAAGAAGGCTCAACTAGAAGCAATGGCACAGAAATTTATCGACAGAGGCTATCCTGAATCGCTGATTAAAGAACAAGGTGACAAAGCATTAGCACTCAGCCAACAATCGTTGCTAACAAAACCACTCAAGCCGGTCGAACAACGGATGAATTTCATTACTACGTATACCCCAGCTTCACGCAAAGTACAAGACATAATTAAGCAACACTGGCCGATTGTGTCAACCGACACCACATTACCATTTGGAGTAACACCGCCGCCAAGATTGGTGTATAAGAGGGCGCGCAATCTTCGTGATATACTGATGAAGACTGATCCCATTACTAGTTACTAAAGTCAAACTTGGTTACCCCCTAAGAAGAAGGGATGTTATAGATGTGGAAATTGCATCACTTGTAATGGAATGATCATTGGAAATAAGTTTCATCATCCACACACTAATCAAACCTTCCAGATACGTCATTGGCTCACCTGCACTTCGGATCATGTTATCTATGTGATCATTTGCCCATGTTCGCTGTACTATGTGGGCAAAACAATTACATCATTTAGAGAGAGGTTGGCCAACCATAAGACAGCAATTCGATTGGCTTTGGAAAAAGGCACCTCTGACCAACCGGTGGCACGCCACTGTGCACAAGCTGGACATTCTATCTCTTCATTGAGGACCATTCTAATTGACCACGTACCGAAAAATAGACGTGGGGGAGATCGAGCAAAGGCTCTACTGAAAATGGAAACACGGTGGATCTACCGACTTGACACTATAGCACCTCGTGGCTTAAATATGTCCATTGACTATAGTTGCTTCTATAAATGACTGTGGGTCTCTTCTCATCTCATTATGGATGTTCCTACCATACCCTAGATACACGCTGCAAAATTTTGTATATATATTTTAGTTTTTTTTCTTGTTAGTCACTATGTGCTTTTGATAAATATATAAATGATCTAAATTTCTTTTATTTCCTAATTGGAATATACTAGTGGCATGATTTAGCCCATTTAAGTAACAGATCTGATACTCATAACCATATGAGTGGCTAGCAATTAGTAAAACAACATGTTTTAAAATAGATATAAATAGTTAATTTCACTGTCCAATCAGGTGCAATTCACATTTTTTTGGTGGGTAACCTATAGTTATTCTGATCTGTTCTTGTCATTTATTAGGCACATGTCTTTTAACATATTTTTATGGCATCGATCATTATTAGACCTTTAGCTTACTGAGGTGTATAATGCGCTGTGTTGCCCTGATGCCCTTACATTAATGCGCGGACGTGTATATATTATTTTTCTTTAGTAGCGTGTTGTCCCGCTGTTCTCGCATATGTTGTTTAGGGTTACCAGGACAACCAGTTCTGACGCTATGTCGTCACTACGTATGCGCGCGTTATGTTGTTAAGCGCGCATGCGCAGTAGTATATACACACTAACAGGTTACCACGGACACGCATGTTGGCTTGCGGTCCAGCTTTGACACGCTTGATACACAGCTGTATTAATCAGCTTTGTACTTGGCGTTTTTTTATGTGGTTTTCTGATTGGTGGGTGGGGGTATTTAAGGGTTTTTCCTGTGTATGTTGTAATATGCCTGATCTATTTTGATGAATTACTGCATGTGATCAAGGCTCCAGTGGGAGCTGAAACGTTATGCTTTGTATTAAAGGAAGGTGTGTTGCTTAAATCTCGTGTGCTGGCTTTTGTGGCGTGGGACTACAGGGATCAACACCAGGTCTTGTCTCTATGCTTATACTTTTGTCTACATTTATCTTGGCCGTGCATTCGAGTGGTTGCTACATTGGTGAGTGCTGATCTTTTTTGTAAATCTATATATATATATATATATATATATATATATATATATATATATACATACACGGTATATATATATATATATATATATATATATATATATATATATATTTATATAAATACATAGAACATATTCTGCTAATTGTCAAATATTTACAGTACATACACATTATAACACTTTATTAAAAATGAATATTGCATAAATATGTTTTTACATGTTTTCCTCTACTTAACTGCAAAGAGCTCCTATGCATATATATATATATATATATATATATATATATATATAAATATAACTTATTTGTGTACATGTATTTATGTATTATGTGTTTATATGTGCATGAAAATATGCAATCGGGTTTGGGCAAGACTTCTATGGGGGAATATGTGAACGTGCACAAGATATTGTAAGTTTGACTTTTTGCGCACGTCAAGTTAGTGCTTGAGCGAAAACTGTTTACTTTCAATTTATAATATGAGCATAATCGGACGCGAGCAAAAAACTTACTTTGAGCTCAATTAACGATTGAGCAGAAGTGTTAATTAGCACTCTACTTATAATCCGGCCTATAGTGTTATGTCCACAGGGAACATAGTAATGGTTCAGGGGTACTGGCCCTTTGTCAAACTATTCTTTGAACCTGTTCTTTTTATTTCATATGTTTGCATTCTTCAATTAAAAAGGTAGAGACAATCTTATAGCCTATATTCAATAAACCCCATTCATGATAAAAAAAAATATCTTAAATCTTCTGAAAAACTCTCTGTGACATCTCAACTTGGAAATTGTGCATTTCAAAAAGATTATTTTTCTCCCTCTAAAACAATTTTTATACCTAAAAAATAAATATGATTAAAACTGGAAAGCGATGCACCTTTTTTTTTTTTAAAAAAAAGAACATTTTGAAAAAGTAAAAGGAATTAATAAAAAATACAAAGTGAGATGAAATTCTTCACAGGGGTAGTAGAGTTCACATGCATGTCAGAGGTTCAGGTGATAAACCGTTTGCTTGTCTGGGATTTTTCCAAGACTACTATTATTCTTTCAATTGAAGTCACTCTTCTATAACAAAACAGACATCTGAATATTCTACATTTATAAGCATTTGAATTTACAGTGTTTCTAGAGTGTGTTTCTGAAGTTGTTATGGCTGAAATTCTTTTTAACCACTTAGCAATAAGTTTTCATTTTGTTTGCCAGATTTCATGTATTGGGCAGGAAAATCTACTCCAGTTTTTTTTTTGTTTGTTTATACGGACAGTCTAGTCAAAAATAAACTTTCATGATCCAGATAGGGTAAGTTATTTTAAACACCTTTCCAATTTACTTTTATCATCAATTTTGCTTTGTTCACGTTGTATGCTTAGTTGAAAGCTAAACCTATGTAGGCTCATATGCTAATTTCTTAGCCCTTGAAGGCTGCTTCTTATCTGAATGCATTTTGACAGTTTTTCAAAGCTAGAGGGCGTTAGTTCCCATGTGTCATATAGATAACATTGTGCTCACACCCATGAAGTTACCTAGGAATCAGCAATGATTTGCTAAAATGCATGTCTGTCAAAAGAACTGAAATAAGGGGGCAGTCTGCAGAGGCTTAGATGCAAGGTAATTACAGATATAAAATGTGTATTATTTTAACTGTGCTTGTTATGCAAAACTGGGGAATGGGTAATAAAGGGATAATCTATCTATTAAACAATAAAGATTCTGGTGTAGACTGTGCCTTTAAAAGGAAAGATAATCCCTTTATTACCCATTCCCCAATTTTGCATAACCAACACATTTATATTAATATACTTTTTACCGCAGTGTTATCTATACGGCACATATAAACTAGCACTGTCTTGCTGGGAAAAACTGTCGAAATGCCCTGCGATAAGAGGTGGCTTTCATGACTTAGAAATTAGCATCTGGGAAAGATCAGAAAATAAGGATCCATAAGGACTCTCAACAACTGCTTGGCTTATAAGTGGACATTTCCACTTAGGGGTGTACTCACTTTTGTTGCCCATGGTTTAGACATTAATGGCTGTGTGTTGAGTTATTTTGAGGGGACAGCAAATTTACACTGTTATACAGGCTGTACACCCACTACTTTACATTGTAGCAAAGTGTCATTTCTTCAGTATTGTCACATGAAAAGATATAATAAAATATTTACAAAAATGTGAGGGGTGAACTCACTTTTGTGAAATATTGTATATTAAGTAACTAATTTGTAAAACAAGATCCATCAAGTCTGCAATGTAGTAGAACTCATAAAAGTGTAAACTTCCTCTAAAAGCTCTGTTACTTGCTTAGGAACATATTATACATTTGTTAATGACAATGCAATATAGTACAATCTATTTTTAAAGAATGTGTATTTTATTAATATTACTCTTAAATGTTTGCATTTATTCTAATTAAAACTAATTTAAACAATTGGTAACTAAATTTGTACTCCAACATTAATTGATATAATACAGGAAACAAAAAGTATAAACTTAAATGTTATGTTATATATATATATATACAGTATATATCTATATATCTATATATAGATGCTGATGCTGATGACGAGTTCCCTGAAAACGTTACATTAAAAGAGACTTGTTTTGTTCTCCACTTTGAAAAAAGACCTGAGAGTGCAGTTATTTTCAAGGGATATTTATTGCATTTCTGCACCCAGGCAGATGACACAAGGAGGGTATATGCTGGAAGGTATTTTATATAAATATATATATATATATATAAATATATATATATATATATATATATATATATATATATATATATATATATATATATATATATATATAATATATATATATATATATATATATATATATATATATATATATATATATATATAATATAATAAGAAGAGGAATATTTTTTATATCTGTTGGTAACTGAAAATCTCAAAAGAAAGATAAGATCTGCAAACATACTTATACTTAACTAGGTGATAAGACTGCCCAGAGGGCAGTCTATGTTTAAAAAAATAAAAAAAACCAAGCTACAGGTACAAAAAATAAAAAAGTAAAAATACAGAAAAAACAAAAAAAGCTCTTTTACCACTAAAAAATACTAAGTCCTTCCTAACAGTAAAAAACCCCACCCACCAAACCACCCAAAGTAAAAAAAAACTAACACTAAAAGAAACTTAAAAGGACACCATTCAGATCCTTTACTGCCCTTAAAAGGGCAATCAGCTCTATTTCAAGACCAAAAAAACACTAATCTTAATAAAAAAGACCCAAAAAATTAATATAAAAAAAACTTAACCTAAGCTCCAAATAGGTACTCACTATTTCTGAAGTCCAGCGGAGAAGGTCTTCTTCCAGACAGATCCATCATCTTTTATCTTCATCCAAAGTGAAGGCGGCGTGGAGCAGAGGTGCGGGGCTGTGTTCTCAATGCCTGGATGCTCAGCAGCGGTGCTCGGCGGCGGTCTTCAGCAGAATTGAGGCTCCTCTTCGTTTACTGAATATTGAATGCAAGGTATAGCAATCAATTTGGGGTACCTTGCATTCCTATTGGCTGAAATTTTGAAATCAGCCAATAGGAATAGAGCTGCTAAAATCATATTGTCTGTTCAAATCAGCCAATGAGATTTCAGTAGCTCTGATCCTATTGGCTGATTTTGAAAATGTGAGCCAATAGGAATGCAAGGCCTCCCAATAAATATGGGGTACCTTGCATTCAGTCTTCAGTGTGCGGTGGACGATCACATGAATAGGAACCCCCATGCCGCCGCCGAGGACCGCCATCATCGCCAAGGAGCACCACTGCCATCGCTGATGACTGCGGCCGAGGATCGCAACATCTAGGATACACCGCTCCGCACCTCCGCTCCACGCCGCCTTGGCTGTGGATGAAGATGATGGACCCGCCTGGAAGAAGACCTTCTCCGCCGGACTTCAGGAACTGCGAGTACCTATTTGGGGCTTAATGTTAGGCTTTCTATATATTTTGGGGGTTTGTTTTTTTTTAGATTAGGTTTTTTTTGGGTAATTTAAAAAGAGCTGAATGCCCATACAAATGCCCCTTTAGTGGCATTGAGTAGTTTAGGTTTTTTAATGTTGAGTTTTTTATTTTGAGGGGTTTGGTGGGTGGGGGTTTTTACTGTTAGAGGGGGGACTTAGTATTTATTTTTTTTAAAGAAAATAGCTGTGTAACTTGGGGCAATGCCCTACAAAAAGCCCTTTTAAGGGCTATTGGTAGTTTATTCTTAGATTAGGGGGTGTTTTTATTTTGGGGGGCTTTTTTATTTTCATAGGGAAAAGGTTTTTATTTGGATAATGTGGTTTATTATTTTCTGTAATATAAGCCTTTTTTATTTTGTGTAATTTTAGATTAATTTAATGTAATCTTATTTTTTAATTTTTTTAAAGTAATGTAGTATTTTATTATTTTATGTAATTTAGGGGTTAAAGGGATAGTATACTCAGATTTTTTTTTGTATATTTAAAAAGATTATATAATAATAATCCAGTCTGCAATTAACACCTATTAAATGTTTTTTACCGTTTCCTTGTAATTTCTGTTACAAAATAGTATTGCTGCCAAACCCATTTTAGGCTCATTATGCAAGCCTAATAATAATGTTCTACCTGGGTAGAACAATCATGGTGCCCGGCATGCACAGTTTGCCCCCTTCAGCGACTTACGCATGCACATAGTGCATTTATGACCCCTCATATAATCTATATATTGAAACAAATGCACGTTGTGCAAAAATAGCATTGATGTTATGACATAGTGTGTGCGCACCTTGTGACAAACCAAGATGGTGGACATGACAGTGCGCATGCGATAGATTATAACGATTACTGCTCATGCAATTTGTAGAGTGTGTTTCTATGACTAATATTATAATTAGACTCTGCCTACTGCAGTGGGGTAGGAGGAAGCGCTAGTGTGAATTTGGGGAATGTTCTGCCTACATTTCTGGGCTGTCATTGCTGCAGATTTTTGGATAAAAATATATATTAATTTTACATATTTAGAAGCTTCGTTTGAAAAAAAAAAAGTAAGTTGATTTACAAGAATATATTGTCATGATTGTAATTCCTTTTTTTTTAAAATGGCAGTCTACAAAGATTTATAACCCTTTAATTTAGGGGGTGTTAGATTAGGGGGCTTAGTCATTAACTTAGTTATTTGCGTTGTGGGGGTTGGCGGTGTAGGAGTTAATAGGTAAATAAGTTTATTGCGTTGGTGGTGGATGGCGGTTTAGGGGTTAATAAATTCATTATTTAATTTGCAATGTGGGGGAATGGCGGATTAGGGGTTAATAGATGTATTAGTTAGTTTGCAATGTTAGGGTTGGCGGATTTAGGGGTTAATAATTTTATTAGGCAGTTTTTTCTTTTTTTTTCTTAATACTTCGTACGGGCAGTTAGATTTTTTTTTAATACTTATTGCGGGCGGTTAGTTTTTTTTTGTAATACTTATTGTGGGCAGTGATTTTATTTGTGTAATACTTATTGCGGGCGGTTAGTTGTTATTTTTTGTAATACTTATTGCAGGCGGTTCGGGTTTTTTTAATGCTCTGTTTGCCTTGCTGCATCCCGGTGGATTTCACAAAGCTTTGGTGGATTCTTTCCCCAATCTGCCTCACGCTGCCAACATTCCTTTGAGGAAGCATGCACAATTGGCGATGGACGCGTTACAAAAGCAATTATAGCATAGATAACACAACCATTAACAAATGCATGTGAGTGAAAGAAATAGAGAACTGAGAAGGGTTAGGAACCTCCCAGGAGATACTGTTCATAAAGATAAAAAACTATTTTTAAATTGTATAAGATATCAGGAAAGGAAAGAGATAATAATAATTTATCTAGAAACTAATAATCTAACTAGAAATTATGTTACTGTAGTTCAAAGGGTTTTGTGAACTAAGGAATCAAGCATTAATTTCTCTACTTTATTAGAAAAGTGTTCAATGAAGGGGTA
Organism: Bombina bombina; assembly: GCF_027579735.1. Taxonomy (NCBI): domain Eukaryota; kingdom Metazoa; phylum Chordata; class Amphibia; order Anura; family Bombinatoridae; genus Bombina; species Bombina bombina. Next base: position 146,764,320 of record NC_069501.1, on the reverse strand, counting down.
AATTGGTTATAATATCTACTGCTATTCCAGTTCAGAAATACTTGCAATATTTTAGTGAGGAAACAAACTGCTAGACTACGAGTCTTGCGTTAGCCTTAAAAAGCAGCGTTGAGAGGTCCCAATGCTGCTTTTTAACGCCCGCTGGTATTACGAGTCTGGCAGGTACAGGTGTACCACTCACTTTTCTTCCACGAGCTAACCGCAAATCTCCTTACGTCAATTGCGTATCCTATCTTTTTAATGGGATTTGCCTAACGCTGGTATTACAAGTCTTGGAAGAAGTGAGCGGTACACCCTCTCCTGTCAAGACTTCTACCACATTTAAAAGTCAGTAGTTAAGAGTTTTATGGGCTAACGCGTAACATAAAACTCTTAACTAAAGTGCTAAAAAGTACATTAACACCCATAAACTACATATTAACCCCTAAACAGAGCCCCCCCCCCACATTGGAAACACTTTAATAAATATATTAACCCCTAATCTGCTGACCGGACATCGCCGCCACTTTAATAACTATATTAACCCCTAAACCGACGCACTCCCACTTCGCAAACACTAGTTAAATTTTATTGACCTCTAATCTGCCGTCCCTAACATCGCCGACACCTACCTATATTTATTAGGGGTTAATAAATGTAGTTAGGTTGCAGCGACGTTGGGGGTGGCAGATTAGGGGTTAATAAATATAATGTAGGGTTGAGCGATGTTGGGGACAGCAGATTAGGGGTTCATAGGGATAATGTAGGTGGCGGCGGTGTCCGGAGCGGCAGAGTAGGGGTTAATAATTATAATGTAGGTGGCAACGATGTCGGGGACGGCAGATTAGGGGTTAATACGTGTAAGATTAGGGGTGTTTAGACTCGGGGTTCATGTTAGGGTGTTAGGTGTAGACATAACTTTTGTTTCCCCATAGGAAACAATGGGGCTGCGTTAGAAGCTGGAAGCTGCTTTTTTGCAGGTGTTAAGTTTTTTTTCAGCCGGCTCAGTCCCATTGTTTCCTATAGGGAAATCGTGCACAAGCACGTTTAGCCAGCTTACCGTTACCGTAAGCAACGCTGGTATTGAGGTGAGATGTTGAGCAAAATTTTGCTCTACGCTCACCTTTTTGTGGCTAACGCCGGGTTGAAAAAACCTGTAATACGAGCGTTGTCTTAAGGTAGAGTTAAAAAAAAAAGGCTCGTTCGCAACGCATCCCTGTTACCGCAAAACTCGTAATCTAGGCAAACGTTTTTGAGTGAGCAGTTATTTAGTAATGTAAACCAGATAAGGGGACAGCATTAAAAAAGAGTTTGTTTTTCATTTTTTTTTTATAATTATAAATATGTGTATTCTTTTTATGAGTAAAGCATGTATAGACCAACCTAAAGGATTTAGAAATAATTTTAGAAATAATCTCTTTTTATTGCAGATTAATGCAAGCAATTAAGGGCATTACTGAATAATGACTAGAAATGTGACTTTGTTTCGTTACGAATGCAAATCAGTTACGAATGCAAATCCGTTACATAAAAACAATATCAGAATAAACGCACCAATGAAATTTGAAGAAAACAAAAAAATATTGACAAATGCATCAGTATTAATTTGTTTTCTTTAAATTACTTTTAAGGAATTAAATACTTATCTTTTAGGGCACTGGAGAGCCATGCTATACCACTTTTCTTCACAGAGCCCCGGCCATGCTAATATGTGCCTTATTGTGCCAGCTCCCAGGACCTATGTGAATTTGGCAACCCATGTTTGTAAAAACTGAATTAAAATATACCATTTGTTTGTGCTGCGTTTGTGCTAATTTGTGCCGCAAAAACAAACGTTTGAGCCGGTTTGGTTTAGGAGATATTGCGCATTATTTTTTAATGAAACCCCGCCCACTTTGCACCCCATGTTATGCAATTTTAAAAACAAATATACCATTTGTTTGTACTGCGTCTCTGCTGATTTGTGCTGCAAAAACTAAAGTTTTTGCCGGTTTGGTTTTGGAGATATTACGCATTATATTTGCTGAAACTTTGCCCACTTTGCGCCCCATGTTATGAAATTTTAAAAACAAATATTCCGTTTGTGCTGCGTTTGTGCTGATTTGTGCTTCAACAGCGAACTTTTGTGCCGGTTTGGTTTGGGAGATATAGCGCATTATTTTTTATGAAACCCTGCACACTTTGCACCCCATGTTATTCAATTTTAAAAACAAATATACCATTTGTTTGTGCTGATTTGTGCCGCAAAAGCAAACGTTTGTGCCAGTTTGGTTTTGGAGATATTGCGCATTATATTTGTTGAAACCCCGCCCACTTTGCGCCCCATGTTATTCAATTTTAAAAACAAATATACCATTTGTTTGTGCTGTGTTTGTGCTGATTTTTTCTGCAAAAACAAACGTTTGTGCCGGTTTGGTTTAGGAAATATTGTGCATTATTTTTTGTGAAACCCCATCCACTTTTCACCCCATGTTATGCAATTTTAAAAACAAATATACCATTTGTTTGTGCTGTGTTTGTGCTGATTTGTGCTGCAAAAACAAACGTTTGTGCCGGTTTGGTTTAGGAAATATTGCGCATTATTTTTTGTGAAACCCCGCCCACTTTGCACCCCATGTTATGCAATTTTAAAAACAAATATACCATTTGTTTGTGCTGCATTTGTACTGATTTGTGCCGCAAAAATGAATGTTTGTGCCAGTTTAGTTTCGGAGATATTGCGCATTATATTTGCCAAAACCCCCGCCCATTTTGCACCCAATGCTATGCAATTTTAAAAACAAATACACCAGTTGTTTGTCCTGATTTGTGCCGCAAAAATGTACATTTGTGCCAGTTTGGTTTTGGAGATATTGTGCATTATATTTACTGAAACTCCACCCACTTTGCACCTCATGTTATTAAGTTTTAACAACAAATATAGCATTTGTTTGTGCTGCGTTTATGCTGATTTGTGCTGCAAAAACAATTGTTTGTGCCAGTTTGGTTTCTGAGATAATGGACATTCAAGATTTTTAGATTATGTAAACTCAAGTACCGCCCACTTTGCACCTATGTTATTAAATTTAAAAAAACAAAAATCCCATTTGCTTGTGCTGATTTGTGCCACAAAAAGAAATGTTTGTGTCGATTTGGTTTTGAAGATACTGCATATTAAATGTTATCGATCCCCACTGACTTTACACTTGATGTTATTAAATGTTACATACAAATATATTAACTTGTTCCCTGTTTGTGCCGAATTGGTGGATATTGCACATAATATTTTAGTTAATCTGTTTAGTTTTGCCTACTGAGATATTACACTTATGTAAGGACATGTATCCTCAGTTTGCAGCCAGTATTTAATTGTAAATAAAAATACACTATTGTGCTGGATAGAGACAATTTGTGGATGTTTTTTAGGGGAAATATAGAAAATCAGTGATTAAAGGGACATTATACACTCATTTTTTCTTTGCATAAATGTTTTATAGATGATCTATTTATATAGCCCATAAAGTTGTTGTTTTTTTAATTTTTTTTATAGTTTTTGCTTATTTTTAAATAACATTGCTCTGATTTTGAGACTCCCAACCAAGCCCCAAAGTTTTAGGAGAATACCGATGTATACCTACTCCAGCTTGCTTCTGTTTGTGTAAAGGGTCTTTTCATATGCAAAGGAAGGGGAGGGGGAGTGTCTGATATTTCCCACTTGCAGTGGGTGCTCCAGTAACCTTTTTTAACACTGCACCAGAAAGTTTAATGTAAGAAGGTTAACATTGCACCAGAGAGGTTAATGTTGCATTTATAGGGACAGATTTATAATGAGGCAGATTAGGCATGTGCCTACAGGTGCCCTCCATAAAGGGGAGCCGTGCCTTATTGTTGGTGTTCTGTCAACTAATTTGACAGAACACCGGCAACAACAAGGAGGGTGCACTCTATATAGAACACTATTCAGAGTGAACCTCCTTTTCCATGACCGGTGGCTTCCATGGGGGCAGAGAGGGATCTCGGTGTAGGCTGCCCATTGAAATGCCTGTCCAGCACAGGCAGGCGTTTCATTGGGCAGCCTACACTGGGGTCCTTCCCTGCCCCCACGGAAGCCGCCGGTAACAGAAAACAAGGGGGATGTGCTCTGTATAGTGCGGTCTGTGCCTATGGGCGCCTGAAATGTAAATCCGGCCCTGAGCATTAAGGGATTAACATGGTAACATACAGGTTTATATGTCATACATGGGGTTATTGAAGCGTAATGGATGGGAAGGAGCCCGAACCATAGCTTAAGTAATTTAACTGCAAAGTGAATAAGTAGAAACTCACTACTTAATTGAAAAAGGAAATGTTCAATTAAATTGCAGTAAAGCCCTCTTCAACCCCATTAGGCCTAATAAACCTGCTTTAGCCAATTTATCCCCTTTGTTGCCATATTAATCACCTGCAATATCATGTTAACCACAGACAGCCCAATATTAACTTGCATAGAGTTAACAAGCACTTAAAAGCACTCAAGCAACTTTTCTTATATAAGTCACTTCTTTTTTAGTCACTATTTTTTTTAAAACATTTAGGGGGGCATTACATCCCTAGCAATGGGGAAAAAATTGTCTCACTAGTTTTCTATGCAGCGCAGCAGTGTAGTTACGCAGCGTAACAGTCTGGTTTCAGCATAACTAGAGTGTTGCGCTGATCAACTACACTGCTGCGCTGCATAGAAAACTGAAACAGGTTTTTTTTTCTCGTTGCCAGGGATGTAATCTCCCCCATATGTTTTAAATATTTTTTTCTGGTGTGGAAGTCACATCTGTTCTTTTGTGTACCCCAAAGTTTTATAATTCTATTTGTACTTACGAACATTTTTGTTGTTATAATATTTTTGAATCAAAGAGTACATGTACACATAATGTGCAATATCAAACCAGCACAAATGTTTGTTTTTGAGGCACAAATCAGTACAAACACAGCACAAACAAATGGTATATTTGTTTTTAAAATTGAATAACATGGGGTGCAAAGTGGGCGGGTTTTTTTAAAAAAATAATGTGCTATATCTCCGAAACCAAACCGGCACAAACTTTCGTTTTAGCAGCACAAATCAGCACAAATGCAGCACAAACACATGGTATATTTGTTTTTAAAATTGCATAACATGGGGTGCAAAGTGGGCAGGGTTTCATAAAAAAATAAAGCGCAATATCTCTGAAACCAAACCGGCACAAACATTCATTTGTGCGGCACAAATCAGCACAAACACAGCACAAACAAATGGTATATTTGTTTTTAAAATTGCATAACATGGGATGCAAAGTGGGGGGGTTTCATAAAAAAATAAAGCGCATTATCTCCAAAACCAAACCAGCACAAACGTTCATTTTTGCAGCACAAATCAGCACAAATGCAGCACAAACAAATGGTAAATTTGTTTTTGAAATTGAATAACATGGGGTGCAAAGTGAGCAGGGTTTCATAAAAAAATAATGCGCAATATCTCCTAAACAAAACCGTGACAAACGTTTGTTTTTGCGGCACAAATCAGCACAAATGCAGCACAAACAAATGGTATATTTTAATTCATTTTTTACAAACATGGGGTGCCAACTTCACATAGGTGCTCCCAGGGCCTGCACTAAAGGAAAAGGTATACCAGTCTATATTTTATTTTGTTTCTTTTAACTTATATTGTACACATACAGGGCTCTGTGAAGAAGAGGAGTGGGCTAGCGCAGCTCTCCAGCTCGCTAAAGGTTGTTATAAGCTACAAAGGAACTTTTTTACCTGTGGCTTTGGAACATGTATATTCATTTAATGAAAACAAATGCAAATGTTCTATAAATATTCATTATTCATTTTGTTTAAAATGAAATCAATACTAAATAGGTCAGCCAATGAATATTCAGGGAAACAAATTTCCCAGAATATTCATTATGAAAGATACAGACAAACTGAACTTTTCTGGGCTGCACAAATCTAATAATGACTATATACAAAGTCACAATACAATAATTCAAAATAATTAAAAATATATATTTTACAGAAAAATACTCATTAGTCCAAATGATCAAATCTTAACTGTGTTGCAATCCCCCCCCCCCCCTGTTATGTGCTATGCACTCCTAATACAAGCACAAGCTAAGTGTATAAGCCTCTACCCAGACCATGGTTATTTAGTCAAGGAAACTCTGGCTTGCAAAGAAAATGACGTACTGAGATGTGTACTACCACAGCCTTCTGCACATGCGTGAGACAGATGCATGTGAATAAAGCTTAATAGTGATGGATGTGATGCATGGATCATATGGTGGGGGTTGGATACATTTAGTTTAGGAATTATTTTTCTAAACATTTGTTTTTTATAAGATCAATATTTTAACTGTATTATTTTGTATGTGTACAATATAACAAATAAAAGAAGATACAATGTAGACCTGTATATTATTTTTATGTTTTCAAGTGACTAAACTGTTGACACAATTAACCATTTTCCCAAAAGTAAAGTTACCGGAACATAATGCACAGCAGACCTTCCTATTCAATGCAGTCAATTTAGAGGAATTTATTTTGTATTTTCTTTGAAATGTAACAAGTTGAGGTTAAGGAAATGTATTTCTTTTTTTTTTTCTTTTCTTTTTTTTTTGTAGTTTACACAAAGATTTCTATATGGTTTTCCTTGGTTGTAGAACTTAATCAAAATAGGTAATAAATTATACAAACTAGCAAAATAAAGGTCCTAAAGTTAAAGGGATAGGAAAGTCAAAATTAAATTTATATGATTCAGATAGAGCATGTCATTTTAAGCTACTTTAAAATGCACTTCTATTTTCAAATGTGCTTCGTTCTCTTAGTATCCCTTAAAAAATGAATATGCACATATCATACACTAGTGGGAGCTGCTGCTAATTGGTGCCTGCACACATTTGTCTCTTGTGATTGGCTAAATAGATGTTTTCAGCTTCCTGTCAGTAGTGCAATGCTATCCCTTCAGCAATGGATAACAAGATAATGAAGACAATTTGATAATAGAATTAAATTAGAAAGCTGTTTAAAATTGTATGTTCTATCTGAATCATAAAAGAACATTTTGGGGTTTACTATCCCTTTAAAGAAGCAAAGTTATGCTTTTAGGACACACAAACCCTGAAGTGAAATATAAGCTTAATGTTACTCTGCTGACAGAAACCTCAGTTGGGATATATCATTTGGTATGATTTAAAAATAAGCAAGCAATGCTGCAGGAACTCAGTAAGATTCTTGGTTACTGACAAATATATGATACCAGCAGAAATAATACATTTTTATAAATCACAGACTAGATCTTACCTGGCATACTGTGTACAAAATTGCAGATCATTTCTCAATAAAAACATAAATAATGTAGAATTTATTCAAAAGGGGACTTCTATAATTGCTTAGTCATAAAAAGCAGCAGAAGGAATAGCAATACGACTTTAACTTATATAGAAGAAAGAAATGTTATGATAAAATATATGAGATAACAAAAAATCAGGAGAAAAACACATTAAAGATATAGAAGCATAAGGAAAAATGTCATGAATTAAAATTGTTGAATTGTTTTGCTGACACTTCAACAATTCAAATTCAATTTAAATTCAAATTCAGTAAAAGATTTTAAAAATGCTTAGAAGGTGTAAGTTTTGCTTTTTGTTTATTTTCAGAAAAAGAGCTTGATCACTTTAGGACAATGTCCTAAAATAGTTTAGTTTTAGAATTATGTTTTGTTTTTTCTATGTTTTTATTTGGGGTTTTAGAATAGGCATAACTCTTTATTTTTGGTAATTTGTTTGTTATTGTTTGTAATGTTAGGGTTGTTTTTTTTGCAACGTTAGTTTTTTTAAGTAATGTTTTTTTTTTAAGCAATGTAAGAATGTAAGATTTTTTTTAATATTTTTTTAAAAGGTAAGATTAGATTTTTTTTTACTTTCATAGGTAGGTTTTTATTTTTTAAAGATAGTTTTTTTTGGTATAGGTAGGGTTAGTCTATTTTGGGGTAACTTAGGGGTGTTACGATGGGTTTAGATGTTAGTGAGTTATTTTGCATTGGGGGGTCAGGCGGTTTAGGGGTTAATAGTGTAGTGGAGACTGCAAATTGGGGGTCTGGCGGATTAGGGGTTAATAGTGTAGAAGCCTACTTTGTGGTGGGGTGTGTGGCAGTTTAGGGATTAACAGTGTAGAAGCTTATTTTGTGGTGGGGTGTGTGGCAGTTTAGGGGTTAATAGTTTAAAGAGATAGTTTGCGATGCGGTGGGATGGCAGTTTAGGGGTTAACAGTGTAGAAGCTTACTTTCAGGTGGGGTGTGCAGCGGTTCAGGGGTTAATAGTGAAAAGAGGGGGTTTGCAATATGGGGGGTTACAGTTAAGGGGTTCATAGTGTAGTTTAGTGCAACTGTTTCCCCTGGACAAACTAAAAAGTTTGAGTGGTAAATGCAATTGCGCTTGCGCAATTGCATTTACTTTCAACTTGTAATATGAGCGCATATTATTGCTCAATGCTACTCATAAAAAATATGGGGAGCGTAAATTACCACACGTTTGTGCAAACAAATTTGTGGTAATTTTAACAGATTGTCACTTGCAATATGGATTTGATTGTAAAGAACATCAGAATCTCCTGATAGCATGTATGCTCCTCGTGCTAACAATAGGGCTCCACTTGTAATTTGGCCCTTTATTCTGTAATTGTCGTCAAAATTATGTTTGTTATTACGTGTTATAATGTTATTATGTTTGTGCAATGTTTGGTCAGGTGAAAAGACCTTAAGATATTTAGGGCTCTAGCATATATTAAATTATTTATAAAATATTTTACCAGGAAGGATACATTGAGATTTCTCTCATTTTCAAGTATGTCCTGGGACCACAAAACATTGCATTGATACAATAGTGTATAATAAAATACAAAAACAATAATAATACACAATATATGCAAACATTTAACATAGAACAGGTAGGAAATATTTAATCGACCATGACAGGCACATTCTGTTTTGAGATATGTAGAGAGGGATCTCTTAAAGGATATTAGGCTTGGGGAAGTTTTTAAAGTGTGAGGGAGGTCATTCCATAATTGTGGTGCTCTGTAGGAAAAGGGGATCGAGCTGCTTTCTTTTTGTATTGAGGCAAGCTAAATAATGTGCTGTTATTGGATCGGAGGTTATAGGAGGTGGGAATAGCAGGGGAGAGCATTCTGCTCAGGTAGGGTGGGAGCTTCCCAGAAATGCTCTTAAACACAAGGCAGGAAAGATGGAGGGTGCGTCTGGATTCCAGCGACAGCCAGTTTAGTTCTTTTAGCATGTCACAATGGTGGGTCCTGTAGTTACATTGTAGCACAAAGCATCAGAATGAGTTATACAATGTATGTTTATTAAGGTGAGTTTACGGTGCAGGTGCATATACTACGTCCCCGTAATCCAAGAGAGGCATCAGCATTTGCAGTACAATCTTTTCCTTAACTGTAGGGCTGAGGCAGGATTTGTTTCTGTACAGGGCACCTAGTTTTGGATAAAGTTTAGATGCAAGTTTTTCTATGTGGAGGCCAAAAGATAGATTGGGGTCTAACAACATACCTAAGTATTTAAAGAGTGGACTGCGGTCAGCGTGCAATTGGATTTTGTTTTGATGCGAAGATGGGAATTTTGTAATTTGTGTAATTTAGGTCCCATTCCAAAGATCATTGTGACAGTTTTGTCAGTGTTTAGGAAGAGTTTGTTTTTTAAAATCCACTTTTCTACCTCTGTGAACTGGTCTTGGAGCACTGCTTCAAGCTACGGCAGATCGGAAATGTTTGCATAAATTACCGTGTCATCTGCGTACATGTGTACATTTGAGGATTTGCAGACATTAGGCAGATCATTTATAAATAATGTGAATAGTAGGTGGCCGAGAATGGAACCTTGGGGTACACCACACGTGACTGGGAGAGGGAGGGAGTCGTGGTCAGAAATGGAAACATATTTTGATCGATCCGATAAATATGATCGAAACCAGGTTAATGGACGATCAGCAATATATGTTAATTATGTACTTATCAATGCTCTATTAAAGGGACACTGAACCCAAATTTTTTCTTTCGTGATTCAGATAGAGCATTCAATTTTAAGCAACTTTCTATTTTACTCCTATTATCAAATTTTCTTCATTCTCTTGGTATCTTTATTTGAAATGTCAGCATGTAAGTTTAGATGCCGGCCCATTTTTGGTGAACACACTGTTTTGTTCTTGCTGATTGGTGGATAAATTCACTCACCAATAAACAAGTGCTTTCCATGGTTCTGTACCAAAAAAATTGCTTAGATGTCTTCTTTTTCAAATAAAGAAAGCAAGATAATGAAGAAAAATTGATAATAGGAGTAAATTAGAAAGTTGCTTAAATTTGCATGTTCTATCTGAATCATGAAATAAAATTTTTTAGTTCAGTGTCCCTTTAAGGCCGACTAATTTGTGAGTGCATACTTAACATTTACTAATAATTATTCGCAATCACAAACTGTTGGGTTGATCACAATCTTTTAGAAAAGTTTATCTAATAATGAATCACTTTAATTGTTGTTTTTCTGTTTAAAGTCATTAGATACATTGTGATATACCCCAGTATTAAAAATAGTCAGAAAACAAAGAGATTTATGCAAGACAATAATATTAATTATGACACTATCATTTAAAATCATAAGATATACAATAATTGATCGATCATAATCCTTTGGAAAATATTTTCAAATGATGTATCTATAAAAATCCTCATTTTGTAGAAAAATCTGATAAACTTTTCTAAAGGATTGTTGCTAACCTCAATATGCATTGAAAACTTAAATGTAAATACTTAAAGTTACATTCCAGCCAAAATTGGAATTCACATGGATGCATTTCTGTTTTCAATAAAACAATTTTTGCAATATACATGTATTAGCAAAAATGTGTCTAATAAAGCTATAGCTTTTTCAAAAGTGTATTTAAGTATGCACTGTGCAGCAGCATTTCAAATACAGCACTTGTTGAGAGACGCTAAGGTGCTTGTACCATATGATAATGACTCAATTTGTTAATTGCTGACATGATTCAAGCCCCACTGGTGCTCTGAGAAGCTGCAGTATTTAAAATTCTGGTGCACTGAGAATATCTAGTTATGCTTCACATGCACATGCAGAGAAAAATGTTAACACTAAAACAGTGATAACATTTACTAGAAGCATTTTTGCCAATAAATGTATATTGCAAATATATTTCTATTTAAAGATGTCATTAATCTATGCATATTTAAATTTTGACCGGAATGTACCTTTAAAACCTAAAAAAAATAATAAGACATTTTGTAATACTTATTTTCTTAATTTACATTGTAAGTAACACTTACTTTATTATCCAGCGACAGGAAAGGTCTGACTCATAAGGCTGAGGGTAATTTTTGGAATGAAATGTTCCTGAATTACTAGACAACAAAAACTGTCCATCACAAGGTGATTCTAGAAAAAAAACAAAAATATATGGATACTTTTTTACATTGTATCATTTGGAACCAAACAACAGTAGCCTGAGTGATACATACACTTTCTTGTTGTAATAAATACTGTTTTTTAAAGGATTTCTCATTTTGCAACTATTGAGAGACAGTTTTTGTTGTACTATGTACATTATGATAAGGGTCACCAATACTTTAATCTTTTCTTGCTCTATTATATTTTGTATCTCTTGTTGTTTATTTAAATCCATTAGAAAAGCTTTTCAGTGTGTTGCATGCATTTGCTCAGGGTTTTCTTTTTAGTCAAAAAGAAAACACTTTTTTTTCTGATTCCTTAATTATTTTTTTACAACCTTTAAAATCTTTAAAAACATTTAACAACATCATTGCAATACATCAGTTAATGTTTAGTTGATTTTTATTTATTTATTGAATTAATGTATTTATCAAGTAAAGTACAGCATGCTTACATTACTTAAAAAACCTGCTTAGCCTGTTTCACGTGACATATATAGGTGTTTTAAGTGCCTTAAAGAGACCTTATAGTATTTTTGAAGGACTAAAGTGGGATTAAATAAGTATTTTGAGATTGTTAAGTGTATCTCCTATGTTGCCAGTTAGGGTGATATAAATGAGTTTCTGGACATATCAATCAATTATTGTGCATAGTGTAGGAGAGACAAGGTTCTTAGTTCCATAGAATGTTCTCCAGTCTATCAGGAGGAGGGGGGATTGTGTATGGAAAAAAATAATAGTTACAGATTAAAAGCATTGCAGGAACAACAAGCAAAACTAACTATACATAATACATCTTTTTATGGAAACTTCAATTTTGCATTTAATGTACTTTAAATTATCTCTCATCCTTAATTCACGTGCCACAAATATTGTGTTTGAGGAATGCCTGTTTCTTATATACAATATATCCAAAAATAACTGATATGTTTGTTATATTACATACATGACTTATACAGCTTAATTGGATTTAAATATCCTTGAAGAGGACCCACTCACACACACACAAAATTAAATAAAAAAATAAAGTAATTTCCCATGATAAATGGATTATGTAAGTTATAGATAGTGCTTCTATACGTATTATATAAGTCTGTATTGGCATCCACTATTCCCATGTATTCTCTGTACAATTTAACTTTCTAATTTATGCACGTATGTTTTTATACTCCTGTATTAAAATATTGGCTCTAAATGGAAAAAAAAATCTTAATTTCTAATTCTCTATGTAGGGATTGCACTTGCCTAACATCTTTTGATTTGATAGCCATATACTTCCTTTCAATGTAATCATTATTCCAAATGAATGTCAGTTATATTTGTATTTAATAACTTTATTTATATAATGTTTCCACCCCACTGGAACTCACAGTGCTTAGTGCAGAGACCTTGTACTTTACACAATAATCATCAGCTGATAAATAGTAGCTATTATTAGTAGGGTGACCATATTGCTGCTTTAAAAAGGGACACATATGAACAAAAAAAATATGTCAGGGCTGTTTTCAGGTCTGTTTAAATAAATGACTTGTATAAGAACCCTGACATATGTATTTTTCATATGTGTCCCTTTTTTAAAGCGGCAATATGGTCACACTAAGTAGTAGGCAACATTATCATGCTTATTTTATCAACTGTAGAATGATGAAAAGATGAGTTTTCCCTGTGGGATTCTAACCTGTGACCTAAAGGTTTAAACAAGAACTGCAGGTACTTCATAACAATTAATCCTCACAAGTGGTCAGTTAAAGTATTGGAAATAACTATTATAGCTGCATTGGGGCACCGTTAATTTATTCTACACTTTAATATGGTTTAAAGATTTATTTTAAAATTATATCATGTATTTATATGTGCAGTAAATGAGTGAAATTTTTCACAGAATAATGTTTTATTGCCACATGATCATGACTAATAGCTGCATCATCATATGGCCTGGTGCGTGATGCATTGCAAGGACAATTAAAGTAATTCAAATAGTAGGAGAGATGAACAGTATAAATAACTTATTATGAAGCATCTTATAGTCCTCACACTTATTATATTTAGAGTACATTATCTTAACTTTCACAATTTCTTTCTCTTTTATATTTGCATATTCTGAGGGAATACAGAAAAAAAAAGTTAGTATATATTCTAAATCAATGAAAAAGCATTTGCAAATTTTCTAAAAAAATCTATGAGAATTTTGAGGACAGTGGTTATCACAGAAAAAAACTGTGTATATATAGATATAAAAATATAGATAGATAGACAGATTAGATATATTAGATATATTAAATAATTAGATGTACAGTATATAGATTTTAACCCAACACATTCAAAGGCTGGCAGTCTCTTGGAAGCACTCATCTGATAAAAGCAAAATGGGAGAGTTAGCTACAGCATTTGACCTAATATTTTAGCCAAGGACCACGTCAAGGATTCTTCTTTCCTGGGTCCTTAACCTACAGCCACATAATGCATGATTACAAGCAAAAGGGGTGAGTCAGTTACAGCATTTAACCAAATAATATTAGCCCAGGACCACATCAAGGTTTATACCTCCCTGGGTCCCTAACCTACAGCCATACAATGCTTTCAATCAAACAAACTGAGATAAACACAAGGCTTACCCAGCCTTATATATGTGTTCAAGGCACATACAACACATAATAATGGACTGCATTCTCAAACTGGATCAGGAACATATGCCATGTCACTGCAAAACTCACCCCCCCCCCTGAGTACTTACCATCACTCACAGACAGTTGCCCAGCATAGCATGTAGAGCCCGTAGGGAAAATTACAAAATGCCCAGGATGCTTTGGGTTAACTGCCTGAGTTTCCGGTTGCTGTACAGCTGTCTGTGAGTACTGGTAAGTAGTAAGGGCTGTGAGTTTTGCAGTGACATGAGATTTGTAACCGATCCTGTTTGAGAGTGCTATCCATTTACATGTTCTGTATGTACGTCTATCTATCTATCTATCTATTTATCTATTTATCTATCTATTTATCTATCTATTTGTCTGTGAGCATGTGAAGGTGTGCATATGCTTGTGTGCGTGCAAAAAAAACAGTCCAGCTGATTAAAAATTAAAAGCCATGTTTATTTCAAGTTGCATTAAACACATTAGTAGGTCAAAACAACATTGAAGACAGCAAGAGCCATATGAAGCATTTCAGCTTTTAGCCGTAATCATAGATTGACTTGTATCTCACTTCCTCACAATTTATGTGCACAGTTACAGTTAATTAAAAACAGAGCCTGCTAAAGTTAGCCATTCTAGTCCTTATATAATAGAGGCATCATAAGAGCTATACTAAAGTTTTCAATCACTTTCATCTCAATATAAAGCTAACTTGGTACAGTATCAAATGTTGTATATCATGAATATTGATTCTGCTAGGGTACTATGGGCTACATTACGAGTGGTGCGCTAGTTTGAGTTCACGCATTAACCCAGCTAGAAGTATGATTTTTATGTGTGTTGGGTAATATTACAAGTTGAAAGCAAAAAGTTTTTGAACAAACGCTAATCCGATGCGCGCAAAAAGCCAAACATAGAATATCACTGCTGCATTAACATATTACCTCATAGACTTCAATGAAGCACAACAAGTGGAAAAAAAGTCTAACACCCAAGAAGTCGTGCAAATATGATTGTGTTATATGCACTTATATTTATATATAGATATGCCTATTTATGAATACATATGACTTATGTGTCTGTATATACATACGTAAATACACATATAAATATATAAATACATACATATATACAGTATACACATACATCTTTAGACATGTGTATGTATCTCTATGTTAAAACCCTTTGCAGCATTCTTTTTCCCTTACATATGAAACCTCATATATTTGAACCCTTATAACTTTTAATTGCAATTTTTTTTTAAATAATTTTTTATTAGACAGTGTTATTATGAGTGTAGCTGTACTTTTAAATGTATTTTTTATGTGTTTTGTGCAAAATTTCTTGTCTCGCGTAAAAGTTAACCAGAGCTCTAAAGTTGTTATAGCCGGAAGCTATTGCGCTTGAGCAAACACTTTTACTTTCAACCTGTAATACACGTGCTACTTCCGACATGCGCAAAGAGGAGTTAGCGCTCCACTTGTAATCAAGTCCTATATGTACAAAGTTGAAGAATGCACCCACTATTAAGGAATGCATATTAAGAAAACACACAAATTATTTCTTATTTCATTTACATTTTTCTTAAACCTTAGGGCCAGATTACAAGTGGAGCCCTAAGTGAAAGCAATCTTTGTGATCCACTGAGTAACGCCAGCGCACACTAATGTTTTACATTACAAGTTGACAGCAATATAAACTAGCGCAGCATAGGGGGTAAGTCACGCAGCGATGGCAGCAAATTGTAAATATATATGTATAAGCATATACATATATATGTAATAGAAAAACACAGTTACCATAGAGCGCAATATAAAGGCACTTTTTAGTGCCTTTTTTTTTCTAATGCCCGACTCCTGCCAACTTTACCCCCAAAATACTGCCTAGTGCAGTTATTTTATAAAAAAAATAAAAATGCTACAATTATTATTTTTTTTAAAAAATACACCACTTGGGCATCTGGGGTACATTTATATAATTAACCAGAGATCTGTTTTGTAATGGCTGGTTATTTGTCTCACGTCCGCAAACAGGCAAATTTGCCCGTTTGCGGGCGCACAATAAATTACCGCTCCACTTGTAATCTAGCCCTTATTGTCCTAAGTTATTGTTATGTGTACTTTATTATTGTTCCACTTTACATTTTTACAAAGGTTTGACACTTCTATGATTAAAAGCATAAAACAATAATGAATTATCTGCTAACTGTACAGATTTGTATGTGCTCTATTATAAGAGGCTGGTGTATTTTAACCAAAAATATTGGCCCAACTATTATAATTATTTTTGTATTCATACAATTCATCTGTATTTTAAGGTAAGCCAACAAAATTACATTTTCTTTTGTCCTGATTACACGATCGGTTCATTTCGAAAGAAATTAAATAAGCAATACAGAAAATTCAATTAATTTTCACATATGGTCTACTGGTTTAGGTATTATTAAAAGAAAATATAAACATGAAAATACAAGTTAAATTTTAGTTTTCACAAATATACTTAGAAATATATGCTGAAGCACACATTTTTGATGTGGGTTTGCTAAAACTAGAAATATATATTTTGCTATTGTAAATTTTTATTTTTATTGAATGCTATCAAGTTTTGTTATGTTGCCAATGCATTTATCCTTAAAGGAAAATAAAAGCACAACAAGAAAATTCTCTAATGTTTTAGAGCA
Organism: Bombina bombina; assembly: GCF_027579735.1. Lineage (NCBI taxonomy): Eukaryota > Metazoa > Chordata > Amphibia > Anura > Bombinatoridae > Bombina > Bombina bombina. The sequence continues at coordinate 146,747,565 of NC_069501.1, read as the reverse complement.
TTTTATTATTTCATTATTACTTGCATGTAACAATGGAGCCGTAAGCTACCAAAGTTGCCGACATCTAATACTAGTTTACTGCTCCATTTTAATACCAGCTTACCAATGAAATATTTTGCGCAATGCGTACAGTCTGTATTTTCCTGTATTTGTAAGTTATTATGTTAACCCCTTAATGACCAGTGACGTAAAGAGTCTTTCTATGGGGATGACCACCACTCTATTTTAGCTATTAAAATTCTTTAATGACCAGCAATGTACAGGGTACATTGTGGTCGTTAAGGGGTTAATGTTTAGATCGGACGGCGGATTTGTTGAAAATCTTTCCATAACACTTTTGTTGCTATGGTAACCCGACCTTAGATTATTAAAGTTACATTTAGCGAATGTGCTCCTTACTTATGATCGGCTAGAAAGGGAAAGACATGGTAGTTAGTTGCAGTATTAGAAATCTGGTGTTTTTTTGAACTAGGTAAAGGGATTTGATCACCTAATAAATAATCAAATAATTTAAAGAATGTATTTAAAATTAAGATCAGCAATTAGTTTTTGGTTTAAATGTATTGTTACATTTATTTTTATATGTAATATTCAGTGCTGCCCCAGGCATAGGTCTTGTTGAAGTTATGTGCTTGAAAATATTTTTATATAAAACATATTGAAATATAAATAAGAGCAAAATTCAAACCTGCCTAGGGAAGCGCTAAATATTATATATAAAAATAAATTTAAAAAGAGAAATGCTTGTATTGTTTGCAAAATTTAAGATCTGAATGGAACGAGGCCTCAAAAAGCTATTTTTCCTCATTTACACCTAGTTCACTATGCCATAATGTTTGAGACTTTATCGACAGCTTCCGATATTGTTTTACCTGTTTGCTCTTTCAGTGGAAACCGGTGGTAATTTAGCGCTTTTCGATTTCTATTATTTTCTATAGGACATTAAGGACAAGATTACGAGTGGTGCGCAAATTAACGCTTCCGCTTGAGTGTTAATTGCGCTAGAAGTATGATTTTTGTGCTTGTCTGGTTGCGCTTGTACTACGAGTTGAAAGTAATACTAAGAACATATTCTGTTATGTGTAGAACATTGGAATGTCAAATATTTACAGTAAATTCACACTATAACACTTAACTAAAAATGAATAATGCATAAATATGCTTTAACATGATTTCATCTATATTACTACAAAGGGCTCCAATGCACCTCTATAAATGTCTTTATATGTGTACATATGTATTTATTTGTTTATATGTGTACATATGTATTTATTTGTTTATATGTGTACATATGTATTTATTTGTTTATATGTGAACATATGTATTTATTTGTTTATATGTGTACATATGTATTTATTTGTTTATATGTGTACATATGTATTTATTTGTTTATATGTGTATATATGTCTGTAAATACATATATATATACACATATAAATATATATATATATATATATATAGAGAGAGAGAGAGAGATGCACTCAGCTGAGGCAGAACAAAAGGTAGAATAACTTCCATGCCTGTTCATTTTAATTGCAACTAAGGGTGCACACTCTTTTAGCAATAAGCACACTATGCCTTTTCACATAGAAAAAATATCCTTTAGCATATCAGTCTGACCCTGCCCAATGACAGTCCAGTGCTGAAATACCAGGAAATTCTTCTCTGAACAAGAGAAACAACCCCAGACGATCGTTTCGGCCTTCAGTGGGCCTTGTCAGTGAGGTGCAGTCGCATCTCTCTAAGGGCGTGTGTGCAAGGAGTCCACGTCTGGTTTCCCCCATTACTCTTAGGGAGACCTAAGAGCAATTTACATAAATATAAAAAGAGAGAGAGACGCACTCAGCTGAGACAGAACAAAAGCTAGAATAACTTCCATGCCTGTTCATTTTCATTGCCACTCAGGGTGCACACTCTTTTAGCACACTATGGCTTTCTACAGAGAAAAAATATCCTGTAGCATATCAGTCTGACCCAATGACAGTCCAGCGCCAAAATACCAGGCAATTCTTCTCTAAACAAGAGAAACAACAACGTCAGACGATCGTTTCAGCCTTCTGTGGGCCTCATCCGTGAGGTGCAGTTGCATCTCTCTAAGTGCATGTGTGCAATGAGTCCACGTCTGGTTTCCCCTATATATATATATATATATATATATATCCTATATTTGAGCCTTTTATAATATTTGTGCGCAATATTTTATTTAAAAATTGTTTATTAGATAGTGTTATCATGAGTGCAACTATACTTCGTAATGTATTATTGATGGGTTTTGTGCAATTTTTTAGTTTCGAGAAACATTTAACCAGAGCTCTGAAGTTGCGGTAATCATTTGTGCATAAATCGCGATTGCACTTATGCAATCGTGTTTACTTTCACCTTGTAATACCAGAGGTAAGCCCGATGAGGACAAACCCTAATAATAAACCCCTCCACTCTCCACTCATAATCTAGCCCTACATTTTTTCGGTAATGTTGGAAAACGTACCATCAGAAATTGCTGATAAGCATAATGCCTTCAGTCAGATATTTTTTCCATTTTGTGACCTTGGGCAAACACAATGGAGAACTAATTCATTTCACAATGAAATTAAAATGAAAAGTCTTGCATGCTCTGCCAAAACCACAAAAGTATGTTTGTGACTGTAATGTCCCTTTAATTGAACAATTGCGCCATAAAATATTATTTTCTAATTAAAGAAGAGAACTTGGTAAAAAAAAAGACAGATTTCAGTATAGATTTCAATGTTGGTAATGCTATGAGGCCTTGCTTTATGCACAGAGATGCCTATTAACCTTAGTGTGAGAAATGTCGCCAGTTCATGGGAACTGGCATGTTATTTTACAGTGAGTTAATGTCACTTACTAAAATGTCTTATTTACTTTTTTTTATTTTAAGCACCTCACAGTAATAATAACTGAATATATTTCTAGATATTTGTTGGGGTTTTTTTTTTTTTTTTTTTTTTTTTAAATCAGTCATATAAAATTAGAAGCAGAAATTGGATGTGTAATATTTTATATATATATATAGTTTATATAAAAAAATAAGATTAAAATGTCTATTTTTTATTCTCCTTAAACATTCTACAAACATTGCACAAACTAATAAACTAAAATATAAATAAATAAATAATGTCTTAATATACAATGCATTTTTACCTGGAAATGATTTTGCAAGGCTTATATTTTGCTGCCATCTGTACTTTGATGTTATTATCAGTATTCAACCCTCACTAAGGATATTTTTATTCAACACAAATTAATTTTAATTGTTACCCATATGTTTATGTTTGCAGTAATACAACGGTGTCTGTGAATCTTTGGCAGATTATATATAATTTATAAGTATGCTTATGCCTATTTTCAGGCTTCATTATACATTCTTGAATGCACAAGTCTATCATGGGCACATTTGTAAAGCACTGGTACATTTTAGTATCTTGTTTTATTTCATTTATTTTTTCAAAATATAAATATTTGTAATGCATTGTGCTGGCAAACTTTATTGGAATGCTTATGTCTCAATGTTGTCAATATCATTACAAGCTGTTAAAACCAGCTGGAGTTTTCTATTCTTAATGGTTTTTAACAACTTTTTTAAAAATGTAATGTCTTATAGCAGTACATGTTTTATGGCATTGACACTGGATGTTATTTCCTAAAGAATGTATCCAAGCCAAAAATGTATCATTCACTAAAGGATTTAGTAAAAAGTTTACTTATTTTATTGTAACTTTATAGAATACTGATAGCATTTTATATTTTAAAACAATTTTTTAAAAATATAATGGTCCTTATTCTAATAAATTTTAGTTTTCTGTGTAATACTTCAAATAATTAAAATATTTTTAGCACTCAAGATGCATAAACCTTCACTTTTATTCTCTTGATTAAAAAAAAAAAAAAATGAGCAGACAGAAAACTCTGCCTCCTCTTACATGTTTCAGCTTAAAGGAACAGTAAAGTCAAAATCAAACATTCATGACTCCGACATAGCATGCGATCTTAAAGAACTGTCCAACTTCTACTGTCTAATTTGCTTCATTCTATTGGTATACTTTGTTGAAAAGCACACTTAGGTAGGCTCAGGAGCAGATGCTGATTGGTATCTACACATACTTAATATACCTCTCGTCTTTGGCTAATCCAACATTTTGAATTACTGCTCCATTAATAATGTTACCAACAGAATGAAACAAGTTTAATACTCAAAATAAATTGAAAAGTTATTTAAAATAGTATGCTTTAATTAAATCATGAAAGAAAATATTGGGTTTCCTGACCATTAAGGGTTTATGTTATATTAGTGCTCCACTGAGTAACGTAAGCACACGCTAATGTGAGCTGGTATTACAAGTTAAGTGTAATGCGAACACAAGCTCGCTAGGAAGCATTGCGCTCACGAGAGCGTGCTTCCGTAAGCTACAATGGAAGCCTAGTTCTCATGCTGTCAGAGACAGCATCAGAGCCTAAGAGCAGCGAAGGGGGTTATAGCGCAGTGATGGAGGCAAATATAAATATACATGTACATGATTACATATACATATATATTTACGTGTTAATATGTGTATATACACATATTAACACATACACATATAATATGTATAAAAGCATATACATATATATTTACAGGGAACACACAGTTCCCATAGATCACAATGTTAAGCCATTTTTTCTTTTCTAACACCCCACTCCCGCCAACTTTACCCCCAAAATATTGCCTAGTGCAGTTATTTTATTAAAAAATTAAAATGGTACAGTTTTTATTTTTAAATAAAATACCGTACACTACACTGTATTTTGGGAGCATTTTGGGCATATACAGACAAATGATAAAATTTGATAAATTGGCCTCCTATAGTGCATACATACCAGTATTATTCCAAATAAGTGTCAACTAAGCACTCCACGGTAATTAACCCTTACCAAGACCTATATACCAAGGACAATTAAAGTTACCCAACCGGTAATTAGCCTTTGATCCACGTCATGACCACCACCTGCAATACATCCTCTACTACAGTAACCTGTAGTATTTGGGATTACTTTCTGTATTTTAGTTCTTGTATGTTAAGGGGTATATTGTTGTCACCAGAAAGGAAAATAGCTTTTTTTACTGAATGTTTTTAATGTGCTCTTAAAGAAAGACAAATACTTTGATTCTGGAATAAAACTTCTGAGAAATGTAATACAATTCCCTGTGAGTATTTTCCTTTTTGATATCTACCTGCTCACTTCATGCTACCCCATTGTGATTTCTAAGTCTAAGTATCATTTGTCTAATAAGTAGATTCTGCAATCCTCTATCATCAGAAACTTTTGTACTTTGTGATCTGAGGAGAGTCTAAGGAAGGCAGCGATCCAACATAGAGGGGAGTATTAGTGTATAGTCCATATTATACTATATTGCAAGTAACAGTTTAATATCCTTTAACAGCATTTTTATTTGTCAATCTTTATTTCACATGACAAAGGAATGAGAAGCTTCTTTACACAAAGTCACTCAAAAACAAAGAATTGAACAAACGATGCCAAGCAGTAAGATTATAGAGTGCAAGATATGCAGAATACACCAGACATTCTAGGTTAAAATTAAACTTATTATTCAGACTGAGCATTTGAAACAATTTCCCAATTTATTTATATTGTCTAATATGATGTGTTCTCTTGATATCATTTAGTGAAAATCATACCTAGGTAGGCTCAAAAGCAGCAAAGGAGTATTTTGGAGCTAGTTATTGATTGGAAGCTGCACATATGTTTCTTCTCATTGGCTCCCTGTAGTGCATTGCTGCTCCTTCAACAAAGGATACCAAAAGCACGAAGCAAAGGGGATAATAGAAGTAAAATGGAAAGCTGTTTAAAATCATATGCTTTGTCTTAATCATAAAATAAAAGTTTGGGTTTCAGTCATTTAAGCATGTATATGATGGTTTAAATCACACACCTAGATTACGAGTTTTGTCGGTAAGGCTGTGCGGTGCTAACGCACAGTTTTCCCTCACCACTCACCACAGACAACGCTGGTATTACAGGTTTTTTTAAACCTGGCGTTAGCCGCAAAAAAGTGAGCGTAGAGCAAAATTTAGCTCCACATCTCACCTCAATACCAGCGCTGCTTACGGTAGCGGTGAGCTGGCTAAATGTGCTTGTGCACAATTTCTCCATAGGAATAAATGGGGGAGAGCCGGCTGAAAAAAAACCTAACACCTGCAAAAAAGCAGCGTAAAGCTCCTAACACAGCCCCATTGATTCCTATGGGGAAAGAAAATTTATGTCTACACCTAACACCCTAACATGAACCCCGAGTCTAAACACCCCTAATATTGCCTGTAAAATAAATATAAATCCTAAACTAGCTACAATGTAACTATGAGTTATATTGTAGCTAGCTTAGGGTTTATTTTATAGGTAAGTATTTAGTTTTAAATAGGAATCATTTATTTAATTGTAGTTTTTTATTTAGATTTATTTAAAATATATTTAAAGGGACAGTCTACACAAGATTTTTTATTGTTTTAAAAGATAGATAATCCTTTTATTACCCATTCCCCAGTTTTGCATAACCAATACAGTTATATTAATATACTTTTAACCTCTGTTATTATCTTGTATCTAAGCATCTGCAAACTGCCCCTTTATTTCAGTTCTTTTGACAGACTTGCAGTTTAGCCAATCAGTGCCTGCTCCCAGATAACTTCACGTGCATGAGCACAGTGTTATCTATATGAAACACATGAACTAACACCCTCTAGTGGTGAAAAACTGTTAAAATGCATTCTAAAAAGAGGTGGCCTTCAAGGTCTATGAAATTAGCATATGAACCTCCTAGGTTAAGCTTTCATCTAAGAATACTAAGAGAACAAAGCAAAATTGGTGATAAAAGTAAACTGGAAAATTGTTTAAAATTACATGCCCTATCTGAATCATGAAAGTTTATTTTGGCCTAGACTGTCCCTTTAAGTTAGGGGGGGGGTTAGGGTTATACTTAGATTTAGGGGTTAATAACTTTAATATAGTGGTGGCGACTTTGGGGGTGGCAGATTAGGGGTTAATAAATTTAGGTAGGTGTCGTCGATGTTAGGGCAGGCAGATTAGGGGTTAATAATATTTAACTAGTGTTTGCGATGCGGGAGTGCAGCGGTTTAGGGTTTAATATATTTATTACAGTGGTGGCGATGTCCGGTTCGGCAGATTAGGGGTTAAAAATATGTATTTATTGTTTGTGATGTGGGGAGGGGGCTCGGTTTAGGGGTTAATAGGTAGTTTATGGGTGTTAATGTACTTTTTAGCAGTTTAGTTAAGAGTTTTATACTACAGCGTTAGCCCATAAAACTCTTAACTACTGACTTTTAAATGCGGTATCAGTCTTGGCAGGAGAGGATGTATATCTCACTTTTTTGAAGATTTGTAATACCGGCGTTAGGCAAATCCCTTTGAAAAAAGAGGATACGCAATTGACGTAAGTGGATTTCCGGTATTACTGAGTCTGGCCAAAAAAGTGAGCTGTACACCTGTACCTGCAAGACTCGTAATACCAGCGTTAGGAAAAAAGCAGCGTTGGGACCTCTCAAAGCTGCTTTTTAAGGCTTACGCAAGACTCGTAATCTCGCCGACAGTTATTTAAATACATTAATTAATGTATTAAAAAATGAATAGGGAAGGAAATCCATAATAGAATAATAGAGGAATCTGAATCATTCAGCTGCAGTGGTAGCCAGTAAAGTTAGTAAATGTAAAAGTGAACTTGCATTTAATAAATATTGAGCCACAAACTAATGTCATTGTTATTTTCATTGCATGTTCTATTATCAGGACATTTTTGCACAAATTAATCTGGGGCTCTATAGCTTTTTAATAACAGTTCCTGTTATTTTAATATTGCCTTTAATGTGTGCTGAATAGGTTAACAAACTTTTTATTTAATCATAGCGTTAAAATCTGTCTATAGAATTTGAAAAATAAGCAGAAGATTTATACCATAAATGTATAAATACAATTGAAAAAAATATATGGGGAATAAAATACAGAAGCTTAATGTGATCAAGTTTTGTGACAGCTACTGAAATTCTCCATAATTTGTAAGATTGAGAGGTGCATTGATCTAATAACATCCATGTTAGTATACAAAAAAGAAAAATATACTAAACTCCCCTAAGCTTATATTCCTTAAGCTTTGTAAGTATGTCAAAAAACATCCATTATTGTCAAGACAGCGACTTATGTATTGCTAATGCCCTAAAGTAGTGCTTATCTTCCTAATACATATGAAAAAGAGCAAGAGAAAGATAAGAAGACTATTTATATGTATGAGTACTTGCCTAGAGTAAAGGACAGGCTAATAGAAATACAGATAGTTAGAACAGGATCATGCAAATTCTCAAAATGAATGTCATTTTACATGCCAAGCTGATAAACAGACAGTATAAGCCTATAATGTTTACTTCACTGCTCCCTGTATCTGGAATAAAACATTGCAGAACGGAATGATTTGATTAATTATGAAGTGAGTGCATTTCTTATATAAGGTGGACCATAGTATTGACTGAAAAAAAGATAATGGGCTCCATTTACGAAGCAGATAATGCTGCTATAGAGCCTTGTGGGGCAGGTTCGCTTGTGCAAGTCTGCTTTTTGCAATGTAAGAAACAGAGGTCACCTGACTGCTGTTAGTTAGCCTCTCAACCACCTCTGAGTTGGAAGAAAGGAATCACCCTGCTTATGTTAGTTTGGGGGATTGACAGGCAAGCGCTTGTCCAAAGCACATATGGACAGTGGACATATAGGACTTACATGTTCCCAAGTCAAGATAATGGTCTATTGCCTTTTCTGATCTTTTTCTGGCTGAAAATTTTACTTTGCAACTCATTGCTATCATAATAGCACATTTTTGGCTCTTTCAACCACTTGCAAAATGTTTTCTGATCCTTGATAAAAGCCCCCTTTCTCCTTTTGGACATAATTTTTCTTGGTGATCACAATCTATTTTTACTTTTCAACACCTTTTTAAGGCAAGTTTTGACTTTTCAAATGCAACACCACTAGGCACTTGATAATGATAAGCCCTCAAAAGGGCATTTTAGACATCTTTCCAACTACAGTCTTTTATCTCTCACATATGCAAAAATGCTGATATGGCCACATGAGACATTGATGAGGTCTATTAATATACATGGCATTGATTCAATAAAGTTCCATTAATTCCTATTGTAGAGGCTGTATGCAGTGGATATGGCAGCAATTACAGCCTCAAGGCTTTTTGGGTATGATGCGACAAGCTTTGTACACCTGGATTTTGGAATTATCTGTCTTTCTTCTCTTAATCTCTGTTAGATTGGATGAGAACTGCTAAAAGAAATACTGGTGGAATAATTGTAGAGACCATGATGCACAGTCTGACCATCCTGACAACATAATCAACGCAATCAGATGGTTTAGCAGTGGTGTGAATGAAAACAGATTACAATAGGTTCCTATGAAAGTCGCAATTGCGTGATCCCATTTTAAAACCTGATTCTGAAAGCTCCAGTATTATTAGTGGTAACTATGGCAGTGTGAGTTTAACTTAGAATCAAATCAAATAAAAAAATTTAAAAAAAACATGCCATTTGTAGATGTTTGGGTCCTGAAATAACTATTGGCATTCATAAAGTTAATGTCACACATGTAAAGCATCATTTCTCTTGAACAGTAAAGCAAAAGGTTACTTGTACAGAACTTTACTGTAAGCTTAAGAGGTGTGAATGAGCTATTTTAGAGGTGTGAATGAGCTATTTTATCACTCAGTTTTGGGTGACCTCCAATTTTCTATTTCAAGAATAGGTACTTAACACATGAAAATGCCTTTTTCAGGAGATTTTGTAGCTGTGGGCATTTAACAAAGGAACCAATTTTGCATTGTGAATACTCGAGAAACTCAATGACCAATACAGTTGGAAAGCAGAAATTCGGATCTGGAGCAAATTGCGAATAGACTGTGAACGACCCCTCATAGCTATAAATAATATACTAATATTTATGTGTCTATATTGAAAGACATATTTGAGGGGTTGACAAGATTTATTGAATTGCTAAAATATTCTTTCAAGTTTTTAAACTAGAGTATCATTTTAATTTACATTTTTTTATAATTATTTTATAAAAGATAAAACAAATTGGAATCAATTGGCCATTTGGCCAACTGGACATATATTGAAATACCAATTTCTTGCAGTTGGATAAATCATGTCATGCAGAGAGAATACATCTTAGAAACAATATAAGAATCTGGAGTACGTAATAATGATAAAGTATTAAAATGAATGTTGCAATTAGGGTCCTGGTCACATATGTATTTAATTTCAATTTAAAATTCTGTGGTATTTTGAGAAATCAATTAAATTATGATATACATCATTGTTGGTACTATACTATAGTATCTAATATGATGGTGATCACATTATGGGGCCAATCCATTAGAAGAGATATACAAAGTGATTTGCACAATATTTTATGGGTAACTGCTGCTTTTTCATATAAATGACAAAACATTTTTAAAACATGCCCCTTTAAAAAAATTCAACAGCTGTATTCAGCTCAAAAAACTAAGAAAATCAATAGCTTTTCACATGATTTTTGAACTTTTATGTTTCAAGAACCTCTTAAACATCCACTATAAGCGCTGAGAAATGGCAGTTTTATTTCAGAGTGCTTTTTCTTAGATTCCATATTAATAAACAATAGTTTCTTGATTTAGTAAAGGTAAAATATAGCTTAAAGCATGCTTATATACAGCATCAGTGTAAATGACATTCTGGCATTCAAGAAAACCAATACATAGCTCAATTGATTGAGTATTTATAAATATTTTGAAGATTATAATTCTATAGCTGTACAGAAAATTATTCATATTACAGATGAATGTAACCTGCCTGAAAAAAATGCAGTTAGGAGTACACTGATCACTAGTAAATCTACATTTATATAGTACTGAAATATATGAAAACATTTAATCATAGGTTAGGTTTACATTGTAATCAATAAAACTAAATGTTGTGGCTTTCTTTTTTTGCTGTTTTATATAATTTATCATGCCTTTTTACAAGCACACTTTAATTTCATTAGGTGTTAAAGATCAATTATCAAAAAATTTCAAATAAAATATATGCTATCACCTAGATTACAAGTCTGGCGTTGCGGCTTGTAAAGCTGAAAATATGGCAATTTCAGTGTTAAAACAACACCACAGCTATTACAAGTGTTGTCGGTATAAGTTTACCGCACATCTTTTAGCCTGTAACGCAACAACAGTCCCGGAAACGTAAAAATTACGTTTTTTCATGGGATTCCAATAGCGCCGGTATTACGAGTTTTGCGGTACAGCTAAAAAGTGAGTGTTACAGCCTTAAGTGACAAGATCTGTAATGCCATCTAAAGTCAGTAGTTATGAGTTTTACGCTACAAAGCTGTAACATAAAACTCATAAATAAACTGCTACAAAGTACACTAACACCCATAAACTACCTATTAACCCCTAAACCGAGGCCCACCCGCATCATAAACACTATAATAAATTTATTAACCCCTAATCTGTCGCTCCCAACATTGCCGCCACTAAAAAAAGTATTAACCCCTATTCCGCCCCTCTCCGACATTGTCGCCACTATAATAAACTTATTAACCCCTAAACCGCCGCACTCCCGCATCGCAAAAACACTATTTGAATATTATTAACCCCTAATCTGCCGTCCGCCCACACCGCCGCTATACTAAACCTATTAACCCCTAAACCGCAAGCCCCCACAACAAAATATACTAAAATAAACTATTAACCCCTAAACCGAAAGCCCCACATAACAAAATAAATTAATTTAAACTAGTAACCCCTAAACCTAATGCCCCCACCCTAACTTTATATTAAAATTACAATTTCCTTATCTTAAATTAAATTAAAACTTACCTGTCAAATTTAAAAAAATAATAATTTAAAAAAACTAACAATTAAACTATTATAATTATTAAACTAAAATTAAACTAACTACCAATTAAATAAAACTAAACTACCAATAAAAAAATCACTAATTACAAAAATTATCTAATTACAAAAAATAAAAACTAACTAAATTACAAAAACAAACACTAAATTATGAAAAATAACAAATTATCAAAAATAAAAAAGAATTACACCTAATCTAATAGCCCTATCAAAATAAAAAAGCCCACCCAAATTAAAAAAAAACATAGCCTACAATAAACTACCGATGGTCCTTAAAAAGGCCTTTTGTGGGGCATTGCCCCAAAGATATCAGCTCTTTTACCTGTAAAAAAAAATACAAACACCCCCCAACAGTAAAACCCCCCACCCAACCAACCCCCCTAAATAAAAAAAAACTATTTAAAATAACCTAAGCTATCCATTGCCCTTAAAAGGACATTTGTATGGGCATTGTCCTTTTTTACTGCCCAGACCCTAAACTAAAATAAAACCCACCCAAAAAACCCTTAAAAAAACCTAACACTAACTCCCGATGATCCACTTACAGTTGTTGAAGTCCTGCTTGAAGGATCCATCCAGCCGGCGAAGTCATCATCCATGCGGCAAGAAGTCTTCATCCAGGCGGCAAGAAGTCTTCATCCAAGCGGCCTCTTCTATCTTCATCCAGCCGGTGAAGTCCTCATCCACGCGACAAGAAGTCTTCATCCAGACGGCCTCTTTGATCTTCATCCAGCCGGCGCAGAGCGGGTCCAACCTGAAGACCTCCAGCGCAGAGCATCCTCTTCATACGGTCACCGCCGTACACTGAATCTTCAATGCAAGGGACGCGATTCAATATGACGTCCCTTGCATTCCTATTGACTGAATTTGAATCAGCCAATAGGAATTAGGGCTGCTAAAATCATATTGGCTATTCAAATCAGCCAATAGGATTTAAGTAGCTTTCATTCTTTTATAAGGGTTTATTGGGTGGGGTTTTTTTTTAGTTTAGGGTCTGGGCAGTAAAAGAGATAAATGCCCTTTTAAGGGCAATGCCCATACAAATGCCCTTTTTAGGGCAATGGGTAGCTTAGGTTTTTTAGATTTTTTTTATTTTGTGGGTTTGGGGGGTGGGGTTTGTAATGTTAGTGGGTCTTTGTAATTTTCTTTTCAATAAAAGAGCTTATATTTCTCTTGCAAGGTGTATCCAGTCCACGGATCATCCATTACTTGTGGGATATTCTCATTCCCAACAGGAAGTTGCAAGAGGACACCCACAGCAGAGCTGTAATATAGCTCCTCCCCTAACTGTCATAGCCAGTCATTTTCTTGCAACTCTCAACAAGCTAGGATGTTGTAGGAGAGAGTGGTTAAATATAGTTAGTTTATTTTCTTCAATCAAACGTTTGTTATTTTTAAATAGTACCGGAGTTGTGCTATTTTATCTCAGGCAGTAAATAGAAGAAGAATCTGCCTGAGGTTTCTATTATCTTAGCAGGTTGTAACTAAGATCCATTGATATTCTCACATATGTCTGAGGGGATTACACAGATGAGGTAACTTCAGCGAGAGAGTGGCGTGCAGTTTATTCTGCTATCAGGTATGTGCAGTTATAATTTTTTCTAGAGATGGAAAACACTAGAAAATGCTGCTGATACCGGATTAATGTAAGTTAAGCCTGAATACAGTGATTTAATAACGACTGGTATCATGCTTACTCCCAGGGGTAATACCCTTATGATATTGCAATATATACGTTTGCTGGCATGTTTAATCGTTTTTATATATGCAATGGTGATAAAACTTTATTGGGGCCTAGTTTTTTCCACATGGCTGGCTTAAATTTTGACTAGAAACAGTTTTACTGAGGCTTTCCACTGTTATAGTATAAAAGTTACATTTGGTGCAGTTAAAATTACAAACTGTGACATCCAGCTTCCCTCAGGAGTCCCCTGTATGCTATAGGACATCTCTAAAGGGCTCAAAGGCTTTCCAAAGTCGTTTATTGGGGAAGGTAGGACCACAGCTTGCTGTGGCAGTTGGTTGTGACTGTTAAAAAAAACAAAAAAAAAACGTCTATTTCGTTTTTTTGATCCGTTTTTTGAACTAAGGGGTTAATCATCCATTTGCAAGTGGATGCAATGCTCTGCTAGCCTATTACATACACTGTAAAAATTTTGTTTGATTTACTGCATTTTTTCACTGTTTTTCAAATTCTGACAAACTTTGTTTCTCTTAAAGGCACAGTAACGTTTTTTATATTTGCTTGTTAAGTTGATTTAAAGTGTTTTCCAAGCTTGCTAGTCTCATTGCTAGTCTGTATAAACATGTCTGACATAGAAGAAACTCCTTGTTCATTATGTTTAAAAGCCATGGTGGAACCCCCTCTTAGAATGTGTACCAAATGTACTGATTTCATTTTATGCAATAAAGATCATATTCTATTTTTTTTTTAAATTATCACCAGAGGAATCTGACGAGGGGAAAGTTATGCCGACTAACTCTCCCCACGTGTCAGACCCTTTGACTCCCACCCAAGGGACTCACGCTCAAATGGCGCCAAGTACATCTAGGGCACCCATAGCGTTTACTTTACAAGACATGGCGGCAGTCATGGATAATACACTGTCAGCGGTATTAGCCAGACTACCTGAACTTAGAGGTTAGCGAGATATCTCTGGGGTGAGACAAAATGCAGAGCATACTGACGCTTTAAGAACCATGTCTGATACTGCCTCACAATATGCAGAAGCTGAGGAAGGAGAGCTTCAGTCAGTGGGTGATGTTAATGACTCAGGAAAGATACCTGATTCTAATATTTCTACATTTAAATTTAAGCTTGAACACCTCCGCGTGTTACTTAGGGAGGTTTTAGCTGCTCTGAATGACTGTGATACCATTGCAGTGCCAGAGAAATTTTGTAGACTGGATAAATGCTTTGCAGTGCCGGTGTGTACTGATGTTTTTCCAATACCTAAAAGGTTTACAGAAATTATTAATAAGGAATGGGATAGACCAGGTGTGCCGTTCTCTTCCCCTCCTATTTTTAGAAAAATGTTTTCCAATAGACGCCACCACACAGGACTTATGGCAGACAGTCCCTAAGGTGGAGGGAGCAGTTTCTACTCTAGCAAAGCGTACTACTATCCCTGTCGAGGACAGTTGTGCTTTTTTAGAGCCAATGGATAAAAAATTAGAAGGTTACCTTAAGAAAATATTCATTCAACAAGGTTTTATCCTACAGCCCATTGCATGCATTGCCCCTGTCACTGCTGCTGCGGCGTACTGGTTTGAGTCTCTGGAAGAGGCTTTACAGGTAGAGACTCCATTGGATGACATACTTGGCAAACTTAGAGCACTTAAGCTAGCCAATTATTTTATTTCTGATGCCATTGTTCATTTGAATAAACTAACGGCTAAGAATTCTGGTTTTGCTATACAGGCGCGCAGAGCGCTATGGCTTAAATCATGGTCAGCTGACGTGACTTTAAAATCTAAGCTACTTAACATTCTCTTCAAGGGGCAGACCCTATTCGGGCCTGGTTTAAAGGAGATTATTGCTGATATCACGGGAGGAAAAGGTTGTGCCCTTCCTCAGGACAGGTCCAAATCTAGGGCCAAACAGTCAAATTTTCGTGCCTTTCGAAACTTCAAGGCAGGTGCGGCATCAACCTCCTCTAATAATAAACAAGAGGGAACTTTTGCTCAATCCAAGACGGTCTGGAGACCAAACCAGACCTGGAAAAAAGGTAAGCAGGTCAAAAAGCCTGCTGCTGCCTCTAAGACAGCATGAAGGAACGACCCCCTATCCGGTAACGGATCTAGTAGGGGGCAGACTTTCACTCTTCGCCCAGGCATGGGCAAGAGATGTTCAGGATCCCTGGGCGTTGGAAATTATATCCCAGGGATATCTTCTGGACTTCAAAGCTTCCCCAGCAAAAGGGAGATTTCACCTTTCACAATTATCTGCAAACCAGATAAAGAGTGAGGCATTCTTACACTGTGTACGAGACCTCCTAGTTATGGGAGTGATCCATCCAGTTCCAAAGGAGGAACAGGAACAGGGTTTTTACTCAAATCTGTTTGTGGTTCCCAAAAAAGAGGGAACCTTCAGACCGATTTTGGATCTAAAGATCTTAAACAAATTCCTCAAAGTTCCGTTGTTCAAGATGGAAACTCTTCGTACCATCCTACCACTGATCCAGGAGGGTCAATATATGACTACAGTGGATCTAAAGGATGCTTATCTTCACATTCCGATACACAAAGATCATCATCGGTTTCTCAAGTTTGCCTTTCAAGACAGGCATTACCAGTTGTAGCTCTTCCCTTTGGATTAGCTACAGCCCCAAGAATCTTTACAAAGGTTCTAGGGTCGCTTTTGGCTGTCCTAAGGCCACGGGGCATAGCAGTAGCCCCTTATTTAGACTACATCCTGATACAGGTGTCAAACTTCCAAATTTCCAAGTCTCATACGGACGTAGTACTGGCATTTCTGAGGTTGCATGGGTGGAAAGTGAACGAGGTAAAGTGTTCTCTATCCCCACTCACAAGAGTTTCCTTTCTAGGGACTCTGATAGATTCTGTAGAAATGAAAATTTACCTTGACGGAGTCCAGGTTATCAAAGCTTCTAAATTCCTGTCGGGTTCTTCATTCCATTCCGCGCCCTTTGGTGGCTCAGTGTATGGAAGTAATCGGCTTAATGGTAGCGGCAATGGACATAGTGCCGTTTGCACGCTTACATCTCAGACCGCTGCAACTATGCAGGCTCAGTCAGTGGAGAGGGGATTACACAGATTTGGCCCCTCAACTGAATCTGGACTAAGAGACCAGGGATCCTCTTCCCTGGTGGCTATCTCGGGTCCATCTGTCCAAAGGTATGACCTTCGCAGGCCAGATTGGACTATTGTAACAACAAATGCCAGCCTTCTAGGTTGGGGTGCAGTCTGGAACTCTCTGAAGGCTCAGGGATCGTGGACTCAGGAGGAGTCTCTCCTTCCAATAAATATTCTGGAACTAAGAGCGATATTCAAGGCTCTTCAGGTTTGGCCTCAGTTAGCAACTCTGAGGTACATCAGATTTCAGTCGGTCAACATCACGACTGTAGCTTACATCAACCATCGAGGGGGAACAAGAAGTTCCCTAGAGATGTTAGAAGTTTCAAAAATAATTCACTGGGCAGAGATTCACTCTTGCCACCTATCAGCTATCCATATCCCAGGTGTAGAGCACTGGGAGGCGGATTTTCTAAGTCGTCAGACTTTTCATCCGGGAGAGTGGGAACTCCATCCGGAGGTACCGGTATTTGCACAACTGATTCTCCGTTGGTGCAAACCAGAACTGGATCTCATGGCCTCTCGCCAGAATGCCAAGCTTCCGTGTTACGGATCCAGGTCCAGGGATCCCAAGGCGACACTGATAGATACTCTAGCAGCGCCCTGGTCTTTCAAACTGGCTTATGTGTTTCCACCGTTTCCTCTGCTCCCTCGACTGATTGCCAAGATCAAGTAGGAGAGAGCATCGGTGATTCTGATAGCACCTGCGTGGCCACGCAGGACCTGGTATGCAGATCTAGTGGATGTCATCCTTTCCACCATGGTCTCTGCCTCTGAGACAGGACCTTCTACTTCAGGGTCCTTTTCAACCATCCAAATCTAATTTCTCTGAGGCTGACTGCCTGGAGATTGAATGCTTGATTTTATCAAAGCATGGCTTCTCCGAGTCAGTTATTGATACGTTAATACAGGCACGAAAGCCTGTCACCAGGAAAATTTACCATAAGGTATGGCGTAGATATCTTTATTGGTGTGAATCCAAGGGTTACTCATGGAGTAAGGTCAGGATTCCTAGGATTTTATCTTTTCTCCAAGAAGGTTTGGAAAAAGGATTGTCAGCTAGTTTCTTAAAGGGACAGATTTTTGCTCTGTCTATTCTTTTGCACTAGCGTCTGGCAGATGTTCCAGACGTTCAGGCATTTTGTCAGGCTTTAGTTTGAATCAAGCCTGTGTTTAAACCTGTTGCTCCACCATGGAGCTTAAACTTGGTTCTTAAGGTTCTTCAAGGAGTCCCGTTTGAACCTTCTTCATTCCATAGATATCAAACTTTTATCTTGGAAAGTTCTTTTTTTTTTTTTTGGTAGCTATTTCCTCGGCTCGTAGAGTCTCTGATCTATCTGCCTTACAATGTGATTCTCCTTATCTGATTTTTCATACGGATAAGGTAGCCCTGCGTACCAAACCTGGGATCTTACCTAAGGTGGTATCTAACAAGAATATCAATCAAGAGATTGTGATTCCATCCTTGTGTTACACAATTTGGACGTGGTCTGTGCTTTAAAGTTTTACTTACAAGCTACTAAAGATTTTCGTCAAACATCTGCTTTGTTTGTTGTCTACTCTGGACAGAGGAGAGGTCAAAAGGCTTTGGCAGCCTCTTTTTTAAAAATGAGGCTTCTGTTGAACAGATTTGCAAGACGGCGACTTGGTCTTCGCTTCATACTTTTTCAAAATTTTACAAATTTGATACTTTTGCTTCTTCAGAGGCTATATTTGGGAGAAAGGTTTTACAGGCAGTGGTTCCTTCCATTTAAGTTCCTGCCTTGTCCCTCCCTTCATCTGTGTACTTTAGCTTTGGTATTGGTATCCCACAAGTAATGGATGATCCGTGGACTGGATACACCTTACAAGAGAAAACACAATTTATGCTTACCTGATAAATTTATTTCTCTTGTGGTGTATCCAGTCCATGGCCCGCCCTGTCATTTTAAGGCAGGTAATTTTTAAATTTAAACTACAGTAACCACTACACCCTATGGTTCCTCCTTTCTCGGCTTGTTTTCGGTCGAATGACTGGCTATGACAGTTAGGGGAGGAGCTATATTACAGCTCTGCTGCGGTGTCCTCTTGCAACTTCCTGTTGGGAATGAGAATATCCCACAAGTAATGGATGATCCGTGGACTGGATACACCACAAGATAAATAAATTTATCAGGTAAGCATAAATTGTGTTCTTTAGGGCAATGCCCTACAAAAGGCCCTTTTAAGGGCCATTGATATTTTATTCTAGATTAGGTTTTTTATTTTGTGGTGTTTTTTTTTTTATGGGTATTAGAATAGGAATATTTGTTTTCTATTTTTGATAATTTGATTGTTATTTTGTGTAATGTATATTTTTAGGGAGTGTTTTTTTTTTTAGCAAAAGAGCTGTTTATCTCAGAGCAATGCCCTACAAAAGGCCCCTTTAAGGGCTCTTGGTAGTTTTGGGGGGGTGGGGATTTCTATAGTGTTAGGGGGTGTCTGTATTTTTTTTTTTTTAGCAAAAGAGCAGTTTATCTCAGGGCAATGCCCTACAAAAGGCCCTTTTAAGCCTCCCCCAAAGACCCTTTTAAGGGCCCTTGGTAGTTTGGGGGGTGGGGGTTTCTATAGTGTTAGGGGGTGTTTGTATTTTTTTTGGAGCAAAAGAGCTGTTTATCTCAGGGCAATGCCCTACAAAAGGCCCTTTTAAGGCCCCCCAAAAGGCCCTTTTAAGGGCCCTTGGTAGTTTGGGGGGTGGGGGTTTCTATAGTGTTAGGGGGTGTTTGTATTTTTTTGGAGCAAAAGAGCTGTTTATCTCAGGACAATGCCCTACAAAAGGCCCTTTTAAGGCCCCCCAAAAGGCCCTTTTAAGGGCCCTTGGTAGTTTATTCTAGATTAGGCTTTTTTATTTTGGGGTGTGTGTTTTTTTAAAGGGTATTAGAATAGGAATAATCTTTATTTTTTTGAATATTTTTTTTTTTTTTTTGCAATGGTGTTTTTTTTTAAAAATTTTTAATGTTAGGTTTTAGTGTAAGGCAGGTTAGGTTTTATTTGACAGGTAAGCTTGTATTTATTTTAACTAGGTAGTTAGTAAATAGTTAATAACTATTTACTAACTAGTCTACCTAGTTAAAATAAATACAAACTTAGCTGGGAAATAAAAATAAAACCTAAGCTAGCTACTATATAACTATTAGGTATATTGTAGCTAGCTTAGGTTTTATTTCACAGGTAGGTATTATTTAGTTAATAATTGTAACTAATTTAGATCTAATTTCATTATGTTAAAGTTAGGGGGTTTAAGGTTAGGTTTAGGGGTTAATATAGTTTAATTTAGGTTAATGCAATGTGGGGGGGTTGGTGGTTTAGGGGTTAATAGGTTTATTTAGTTAATAATTGTAAGTTTAATTTAGATCTATTTTAATTATGTTAAAGTTAGGGGGTGTTAGGATTAGGGTTACTAGTTTAATTTAGGTTGTTGCGATGTGGGGGGCTGGCAGTTTAGGGGTTAATAGTTTTATTTAGTAGTAGTGATGTGGGAGGCCAGAGGTTTAAGGGTTAATAGCTTTATTTAGGTTGCGGCGATATCGGGAGCGGCAGATTAGGGATTAATAACTGTAGGCAGGCATCGGCAATGTCAGGGGCAGCAGATTAGGGGTGTTTAGACTCGGGGTTTATGTTAGGGTGTTAGGTTTAAACTGTCTTTTATTTTCCCCATATAAATCAATGGGGCTGCGTTAAGGAGCTTTTGTTTCCGCAATCGCAGATGTTAGTCTTTTTTTTGCCGGCTCTCCCCATTGATGTCTATGGGGAAAGCGTGCATGAGCACATCAAACACAGCGCTTGTTTTGGGAGCGGTATGGAGTTTAAAATCTCCATATCGCCGCACAAGCAGTGTTTTTTTAATTTTGTAATAGCAGCGCTATAGGGAATTAAATAACGTAACTTTTGTGGCGTTCTTTACTTTCCCTATAGCGCTCACAACTCGTAATCTAGTTGTAAGTGTTTAACTCCTGTTGTTTGAGTCATTGGTAATTTCTGCATGGGACCAGCAGTGCTCTGCAGCTCCAATGCTGCACTTTGACTATGTGTTTAACCCCTTTGCGGAGTTAAACATATAGCATTACAGGGTGGCTAGTTTTAAAATAAGATGTTTTAACAAATAAAAGAGCATGCCATTTTTAACTATAATGGTATTTCAAGGCTCACTCTACCTTTTTTAATTTAATGTTCATAAGAAAATTAGCATCTCAGAAAGCTTTGCTTAGCAATTCTATCACTTTGATATAAAAGACATACAGCCTTCACCTGTGATTGTTTGAGGCACAACAGACACAAATATGTTTAAAAATATTTAATTTACATCTATGTTCCACATCAGACTCACTAAATAGCATACAAGTATATCCAATAAAAACGGTATCTTTATTCCGACATATCCAAAAAGAAAGAATACAGAAACTTGTGTCTGAGTGTTTATGTATTTTTTCTTTTTGGATATGTCGAATAAAGATACAGTTTTTATTGGATATCCTTGTGTGCTGCCTCCTTTGACCTTTTGCTATTGCCGTGGGCACGCTCAGCCCTTTTTCGTGGCTTGCACCTCAGTGTTTGATGTTTGATGTTTGATGGACTGTTATTCCTGTTCCAAGCTGTCTGCAATTGAAATTGTTGCCGATCTGTACAGTTGCCTTTGGAACAACGCTAATCCCCTTTCTACTCTCACTAAATAGAATATTAACACTGGAATAGTATTTTTATAAGAAATATTACAACAAAAATGTAAATACAAGTAATGACAGAGTGGGGTTAAGTGTACAGGCTGAAGTCATATGGAAACTGAGATGAAACATCCTTTCTTTCTTAATGTCTCTCCTATCTAATAAGCCCACTCTCTTCCAACTGATAAAAAAAATTCAATAATTAACCCCCTGTTCCAGGGTCGGCTCCAATCATTGTGCTGCATGGGTCAAAAAATGAAATGACAACCCTGCCTCTAATAGTAAAATGACTAATTAGCATATCAACCCACTAGCCTTGCCGCCCTCCTTACTAAGCCTGCTTGCATGCAACCAATGCTTATGCACAAATGTGCGAGAAGTGAGAAGGAAGTTAGAGTGATGTTCTTGTCCCACCTTGAATGTTGCCCCTGACTGGCTCTGTGTCATTGTGCATGATTTGGTTAAGCTTCTGGGAGCTTGCAAATTACCCCACAGAGGACCGAAGAGAGTGTCTAACTCAGTCCCTAAAGTGCCTCCCCTGTACATGATGCATACATGCTGATGTGAGCCGGAGACTTCCCCCACAAAAGGAGATGGAAGACAGAAGCACTCTGGGTCTGACAGTAACTGACTCAAAGTGCTGCCCCTGTCAAGTGCCGCCTGTGTCCGTTGGACTTACTTTGTCCAATTTTTGAGCCACCCCTGCCCTATTCGCCAGAGAAGCACATTACCTGCAACGGCCAACGTATAAGTAAGATCATATCTCATTTATCCTCAACCAAATAAAAGATGTTTTAAGCTTAGTTTTGGGTGTCTTTAAAAAGGACATTATAATGAAACAACTTCTGTTATGGTTATGATAAAGCAGACATTAAATGTGATGTTTGTCATG
The DNA here is from genome assembly GCF_027579735.1 of Bombina bombina. Classification (NCBI taxonomy): domain Eukaryota; kingdom Metazoa; phylum Chordata; class Amphibia; order Anura; family Bombinatoridae; genus Bombina; species Bombina bombina. The sequence goes on along the minus strand of NC_069501.1, from coordinate 146,725,202 downwards.
TAAAATATTTTTTAAGAGAATTATTTTAGTATTTCAACAGGAAATGTTGATTTGTTTGGCTTTATCATACTTTTTTCATGATATTATTTAAAAACTGGAACATGGGTTGACAGATGACAATAGTGCATACATAGATGTAGCTTTATAAATGTTATATTATTATTATTATTATTTGTTAGAGGGAGAGTTTTTAACCAGATTAAACAATATTGTATTTTAATATAATGTAAAACAAGGATTATTAAAATCGAACAGGATTACTTTAGAGACCATCCTGGAGTTGTTTGATCATCAAACTACTTTAGAAGTCATGTGCACATCATCAGGCTTGTAAAGTCATCAGCTAAGATAAAAAGACTTCAGAATGATTAGTGGATTACCTTACTGACTACTTCACAACCATGAACATCCAGTGAATGACACTAGAGTCATCTTATTTAAATATTTTGGCCTGTGGGCATACTTCAGGATGTCTAGTCTGGAGTCATTGATTACTTCAGAATGACTCCAGGAAGATCGTCCTTTTTGACTAGGGATACACCTGAACAATTATTAAGAGTTTTATTATTTAACTGTCAGAACTGCTTATTTCATTAAATGCTTTGTTAATTCATACCATGCTAATAGATTTTTCTTCTATGTTCGAGATTTATTTAATTTTTTTTAATCATTTTATTTTCTGGTGAAAATATTGCAACTGTATTTTTTAATTAAAGTTTTTTCATCTCAAAATAATGAAAATATTTACACTGAGTTAATGTATTGCTTAGTTTACATGTATTTTAATTCTTTACTAATTTTTATGAGTTGATTTTACTCACCTACGCTATGGACATTTTTTTGTCCAACAAGGAATACTAAAGAACTGTAATATGAAACAGCTGAGTTCTCAATAAAATGTAATTTTAGAAACTGTGTGACCAATGGATTTCAGGTAGTGTGTACTTTTGATAGTGTAGTAAATACTATTTTCCCTGAAGCTGGCTACTTATATTCATGCTCCATATAATCTTATTTGGAAAGGTACTAATTTAATAAGTTACATAATCATTGTATATGGCTATGTGTGTTGATACATTATATTGCTGTTCTGCTTGAAGAATTTCTTGAAGAAATAGTATGGACTATAACACACTAGTGTTAGGACAGTGTTTTTTAAAATTTGCTTTTTACCTTAAGGAGTATTTTGATATCATTTACAATTATATAAAAATAAAAAATGTAATATATATTTATTTCCAATGGCATGGAGAGTCCACAAATCCATTCAATTACTAGTGGGAATTCAACTCCTGGCAACCAGGTGGAGGCAAAGAACACCCCAGCAAAGCCTTAAGTATCCTCCCATTATCCACATTCCCCAGTCATTTTTTCCCTGCGTAACATTGTAGGTGATGTGTGAAGAAGGTGTCTGAAGAAATCAAATTGTTAGACCTTTAATGGGTACTTTTTCCCTGAAAGCAAGGATTGGGGTTATGCTGTGTCCATGTACTTGGTGGCTGTAATGTAATGGTGGCTTTTTTGATTTATGGAATAAACTTCCTCAAGAGGTAGTTGTGACAAACACTGTGGGGGACTTAAAAATACATGGGACAAGCATAAGGCTATCCTACAAACTAGATACGTTTATACTGTTAGGTAATATTGGGCAGACTTGCTGGGCCTATGGCTCTTATCTGCCGTCAATATCTATGTTTCTATGTTTCTATGTTTAGCAGTTGGAAAACAGCAAGGTGGTCTTTGCTTAACTTCCAACATTTTTGCTACTCCTATATAGAAACCCAGGGTTGGTTACTCTGTTTTTTCTTTATCTACAGGTCTATGTCAGTGAGAATTCTGTCACACCTGTTTGCTGTACCTGCCCTACAGCAGATCCACAGGTAAGCACTTTTACCTTTTAGGTGAGAAGGATGGATCCTTTAGGGGATCCTTAGAGAACAAGGTGGATCCTTATGGGACTGAATATCCATTTTAAAGGTTGTGGATTTATTGGGAAGCAGTTCAGTGCACTGTTCTGTCATGTGAAGGCTTTTTTGTTTTTGGCTATGGGGATTTTTTTGCACAAAGTTACCTTTTATTTTGTTTTTATTTTGTTTGGGTAATATCTCTTTAAGAAAGTTGTTGAACCGCACCTTACTTTTGAATTTACGATCATGTGACCGTTCAGTTACTTTCTGAGTGCTGAATTGTTTGTTTGTACTGGCTGTTTGGAAGCCAGGATTTTCAAGGAATCAGACTGTTTTTTCTGCCATAGGATTGTTTTTCCAGCCTGTCACTTCTCTCTGATGGTTGCAGCTTTCTAGGATTTGCAGTTAGCACAGGATTGTTTTATCTGCTGGTGTGGATTGGATTCCTGGTTACAGGTTGGGTGAGTCTCTCCAGCATAACTAGGGTGTAGAGGTGCAGGTTTCAATAACTATTTATCTATGCTTAGAATTTTATTCTATTTTTTTATATTGACATTATAGTATAAGGGAAATAAAGTGCTATTTTATTTACTATGGAAGCCGATCCCAAGCTTTCTCTGTCATTTGATAAATGTATTTATTGTGCTGATGCCCAGGTTATACCTCCTGTGCAATTGTGTTCCCCTTGCCTTAATAAAGTTTTTTCTTATTTAAGGATAAGGATTCCTTATCTGAGCCTTCTTTTTATCAAGATAATGCTGTTCAGGGGTTGTCTCAGCTTTCTGCTAACATGTACCAGTCTTTTACAGATTCACATGCAGTGCCCTGCGGTTCCTCAGTTAGTCTCAGAGTGTTTCTTTGCCTAAAGATTTGCTGCGCAGTTGAGTTCTGCAGTTTTTGCAGCCCTAAATGCTTTACCTAGTTCTGGTAAAAGGAAAAAGAAATCTGAGAACATTTCTATGGGTTCTGATTCTGAAAAGATTGATTTGGCTAGTCTGTCTCAGTTATCTAGTGAGAATCATTCCTTTGCAGCTTCTGAGGGTGAGATCTCTGATTCAGAATCTGCAGTTCCTAGTACAATAGATTCTGAGGAGGTTCATTTTAAATTTAAACTGGAACATCTCTGTTTACTTTTAAATGAGATTTTAGCTACTTTGGATGACTCTGAAACTGTTGCAGAGGCCCCTAAAAAGGTTAATAAACTGAATAGAGTTTTTTATGTCAAACCTAACTCTGAGGAGGGTTTTCCTGTTCCAGATTGCATGTCTGGCATTATATCTCAGGAATAGGTGAAGCCGAGTGTTCCTTTTAACCTGTCTCATGTTTAAAAAGATGTTTCCTGTGACTGATTCAGTGTGAGATCTGTGGGGCACTGTTCACAGAGTAGAGGGCACTATATCTACCTATTCCTCTTGAGGATAATTCCTCTTTTAGAGACCCTATGGATAAGAAACTGAAAAATGTTTTCTCCATCATGGTTTGCAGTGACAACCAGTTGCTAATATTGCAACAGTTGCTGGTGCAGACTCTTATTGGTGTGTCTCTTTTTCTGATCTAGTTTTAGAAGAGACTACTATAGAGGAGATCCAGGATAGGATCAAGGCTCTAAAGCTGGCTAATACTTTTATCTGTGATGCCAGTATGCAAGCTGATAGACTGGGAGCCAAGCTTTCTAGTTTTGCTATACCAGCCCACAGAGCCCTTTGGTTAAAGTCTTATCTGCTAATGTGACTTCTAAATCCAAGCTTCTGTCTCTACCTTTTAAGTGTAAGACTTTATTTGGTCCTGGTCTGGCAGAGATCTTTTCCACGGGATACTGGGGGAAAGGGAGTTTTTTTTACCACAGTATAAGAAGAATAGACCCAAGGGTCATCAGATTTCTAATTTTTGTTCCTTTCATTACTTCAAGGGACAGAGATGTTCCTCGTCTTCTAAATCTGACCAGCCCTGGAACAAGGGTAAGCAATCCAGAAAGTTTTCCACTGAGGATAAGTCAGCATGAAGGGGCCGTCCCCAATCCAGTTTTGGATCAGGTAGGGGACAGGCTTTTCTTTTTTCAGCTTGGATTCATGAAGTTCCAGATCCTTGGGCAGTGGCTTAAACTGCGTTAGGGATTTGTCCTCTCTGGGAGTGATTATCCCAGGTCCTCTAGCAGGACAGGATCAGGGATTTTGTTCAAATATTTTTGTAGTTCCCAAAGAGGAGGGAACGTTTCAACCCATTATAGACTTTAAGTCTCTTAAAGTTTCTTAAGGTCCTGTCCTTTAAAATAGAGACTATTCATTCTATTCTCCCTTTGATTCATGAGGGTCAATTTATGACCCCTATCGACCTTAAGGATGCATATATTCATGTGCCTATCCACAGGGAACATTTCAAGTTTTGGATCAATATTTCCAATTTGTAGCCCTGCCTTTCGGCATTGCCGCTGCTCCTTAAATCTTTACGTAGGTTCTAGGGGCTCTTTTGGCTGTGGCCAGATCTCTAGGGATTGCAGTAGGTCCTTATCTGGACAATAACTTAGCCCAGGCGCCATCTTTTCAGTTAGCAAGATCCCAAACAGATTCTCTGTTAGCTATTCTCCGCTCTCACGGGTAAAAAGTGAATCTAGGGAAAAGTTCCTTTATGCCAAGTACCACGATATGTTTTCTGGGGATAATCTTAGACTCGTATCTATGAAGATTTTTTAGACGGAGGTCAGAAAAGTCAAGCTTCTGGAGGCCTGTCCTGTCATTCTCTACAGTCCTCTGTTCGTCCATCAGTAGCTGTATGCATGGAAGTAATTGGTCTCATGGTGGCATCCATGAACATTATTCCATTTGCCTGCTTCCATCTAAGACCTCTAGAGTTATGTATGCTCAATCAATGGAATGGAGTCCACTTGGATCTCTCTCAATGGATAGTTTTAGACTCTCAGAAAAGGATGTCTCTGTCTTGGTGGATCTCCCAGGCACTTGTTTACTGAGACCTTCTTGAGAGATTGTGACCATGGATGCCAGCCTGTTAGGCTGGGGAGCAGTTTGGGGGTCCCTAAGAGCTCAGGGACTTTGGACTCAGGAGGAGTCTGCTCTTCCTATAAATCCTATAATTGAGAGCAATTCTCTATGCTCTATCAGTATGGCCTCAACTGAGTTTTAATCCGGTTTATCAGATTTCAATCGGACAACTTCTCTTCGGTGGTGTATATCAACTATCAAGTAGGAACTTGGTTAGCTATGTTAGCTATGAAATAGGTGACTCACATTCTTCAGTGGGCAGAGTCTCACAATTTTCATTTCTCTGCCATCCATATCCCAGAGGTGGACAATTGGGAAATTGATTATCTAAGCAGACAGACCTTTAATCCAGGGGAATGGGCTCTCCATTCAGAAGTTTTCTTGATGCTAACTCTCTAGTGGGGAGTTTTGGAGCTGGATCTGATGGCATCTCCTCTAAACATCAAGCTTCCAAGATACAGAGCAAGATCAGGAGATCCTCAAGCAGCTCTGGTAGATGCCCTGGCAGTGCCATGGGATTTTAATTTAATTTATCTGTTTCCTCCTGTTGCCCTCCTTCATCTGGTGATAGCTCTTATCAAATAGGAGCAGGTTTCGTTGATTCTAATAGCTCCATCGTGGCCTTGCAGAACTTGGTTTGTGGACCTAGTGAGGATGTCATCATTTCTACTTCAGGGTTCCTTCCTCCATCTGAACTTAGTCTCTCTGAAGTTGACTGCTTGGAGATTGAATGCTTAGTCTTTTCCAGATGAGGTTTTGTTTGTGAAGGTTATTGAGACTATGTTTCAGGCTCGTAAGCCTGTTTCTAGCAAGATTTATTATAAGGTATGGCATAGATACCTTCATTGGTACAGATCTAGGGATCAGGTGAGAATTCCCTGTATTCTGTCCTTTCTTCAGGAGGGCCTTGAGAAGTGTTTATCAGTCAGTACCCTAAAGGGTCAGATTTTGGCTCTGTCGATTCTTCTGCAGAAGTGTCTGGCAATTTTGCCAGATGTTCAATCTTTTGTCCAGGCTTTGGTTAGAATCAGGCCTGTGTTTAGGTTAATTGATAATTCTTGGAGTCTTAATCTGGTTCTTAAAGTTCTGCAGCAGGCTCCATTTGAGCCTATGCATTCTATTGATATTAAGTTATTGTCCTGGAAGATTTTGTTTCTGCTGGCAATTTCCTCTGCCTGTAGAGTTTCAGAGCTTTTGGCTTTACAGTGTGATTCTCCAAATCTTATTCTTCATGCAGATAAGGCGGTTCTCTGTACAAAATTAGGTTTTCTACCTAAGGTGGTCTCGGAATGCAATATTAACCAATAAATTGTTGCTCCTTCATTTTGTCCTAATCCTTCCACTAAGAAGGAGCAGTTATTGCATAATCTGGATTTTGTGCGTGATTTAAGGTTCTATTTACAGGCTACAAGAGATTTTCATCAATATTCTGCTCTTTTTGTTGTCTTTTCAGGTAAACGGAGGGGTCCGAAGGCCACTTCCTCTACTATCTCCTTCTGGTTGAGAAGTTTTGAGAAGTGTTGAGAAGTGTCGCTTCCTCTTGGGCCTTTAAAAATGATGCTTCTGTGGAACAGATTTGCAAGGCGGCCACTTGGTCATCATTGCACACTTTTTCCAAATTTGATGTTTTTGCCTCAGCTGAGGCTTCTTTTGGGAGGAAAGTTCTTCAAGCGGTGGTGCCTTCTGTTTAGGTTTGCCTGTCTTGTGTATCCCTCCCTTCCATTCTGTGGAATCTAGCTTTGGTAATGGTTCCCACTAGTAATTGAATGGATTTGTGGACTCTCCATGCCATTGGAAAGAAAACATAGTTTATACTTACCTGCTAAATTCTTTTCTATTCATGGCATGGAGAGTCCACGACCCGCCCTTATTTTTAAGACAGCTTTTTGTAATTTTTCTAAAACTCAGGCACCTCTATACCCTATGTGTCTTCTCTTTTCTCAATTCCTCGACTGAATGACTGGGGATTGTGGGTAATGGGAGGAAACTTAAGGCTTTGCTGGGGTGTTCTTTGCCTCTACCTGTTGAGTTGAATTCCCACTAGTAATTGAATGGATTTGTGCACTCTCCATGCCAGGTAAAAAAAGAATTTATCAGGTAAGTATAAATTATATTTTATATACAGTATCACAAAAAAATGAGTACACCCCTCACATTTTTGTAAATATTTTATTTTAGAGAGTGTGAGAGCAATAACACCAAATTTAACACTCCTGCTCTCCATTCACACCTGAGACCTTGTAACACTAACGAGTCATATGACACCGGGAGGGAAAATGACAAATTGGGCCCAATTTGGACATCAGCACTTAGGGGTGTACTCACTTTTCTTGCCAACGGCTTAGTCTTGCCAACGGCTTAGTCTTTAATCACTGTGTGTTGAGTTATTTTGAGCGGACAGCAAAATAATGAAATATACCACAATGGGCCTAGATCAATATTTTAGTTTATCTACTTAAAAAAAAAAAAAAAAAAAAAAAAAAATATATATATATATATATATATATATATATATATAAATATATATATATATATATATATATATATATACATATATATATATATATATATACATATTTCTGTTTAAACCTAGTGATAGCAAAAAAAAATATTTGGGCAAGTTTTTCTCTAAAATTCCTGAAAGCAAAAGGGTTAAATAATAAAAGTGTCTTTTAATCACCTGTTTCACTATGCTTACGTAAATATTTCAAGGGGGATTTAATTTTGAGTTTGCCTCTTTAATTGTAAGTAATCTCATTTCATTCTATATCATTCATCAATATATATATATATATATATATATATATATATATATATATATATATATATATATATATATATATACACACACTAGGAATATATTATTTTATTTCTAAGATTACAGTCTTATGTTTTTATTAAATCACTTAGATTTGAAATTGCTGCAATCTAGTGGGATTTGTTAGAAAATGCACGTTTATAATTAGATGTATTACAGATAAAGTGGAAAAGGATGTGTCATGAATGGTTTGTGCATAATATTTATTAAAAGGAATTATGAAATATACTAGACTGTTGTAATATCCAGGAATTCTCACTTACCCTAACAATAGATCTTTCTATTTACCTCTACATGTCTATCTCTATCCAAATTTATTTTTTGTCACTTTACCTTCTTTTTTTTGACTAGAGGGAAAACTAATACATAATCTGGTGACAAATATGACACATACAAAGAAAAATGCTGCCAATCACATCAACTCAAAACAGCTGAAATTTGATAAAAATGTAACAGACATTTTTGCAGAAAATGCGCTGTGGAGAAATTATATTGCATCTAACATGAAATGACACATTTCAAATGTATCCTGTGTCTAATTCTTGTGATGCGCCATTCATGATGTGTTGTAGTGTTTTGCTTGTATTCCTAAAATGATTCAGCATGAAAATTACAATATTATTATGTGAATTTGTTTGCATTAACTAATTCAGCTTTAATGTATTGAAAGTGGTTAAGATGTATATTCATTCTCTGGGTATGAAATTTATTTCAAAATAATATGCTGAGTTATTTTAAAATAATATGCTTAAACGGTGCTTTAAAATACAAATGTTATAAGCATATGGTTATATTTTTTATATAAATAAAACCAGATATTATAAAACAATACAGTACAATGCAGTAATTAATTTTTTTGCTGACTATATGGCTTGGTAGTTAAAGCAGAAATGAGCAGCAATGCATTATTGAGAATTAGCGGCTGCCATTTAATCAAGCAATATATTTGGCTAGGCCCCTGTAGTGCATTGCTGCTCCCAGAATAACATTTACTATGTATTATGTGCTTAACCCCTTTGCAAGCACATGTTTATATACAAGCAATAGTACAACAAAAGGGGACCATGGGTCTGCTGTTCTTATCTATTTTCAATATTTATATATATATTTTTTAATTTTTGTAATTTAAACTATAAATGTCTATGTTTACATTCAAAATACAATGTAACTCTTGTGAGTAAATGTATTTATATATAGATAGATAGATAGATAGATAAATAGATAGATAGATATAGATATATCCTATATAATAAAAGGCCCGGTATGTTTGTCAGATGCAGTCAAGCACAATAGAGACTGCAGAGGACAAACAAACCTGGCCTTGATCAGCAGAGGAGTGCGCACTGCGGAAGCTGCCTGGTGGGGGCGTGACAAGGGCGTGGCCTCATGGGAGCACACATGAGGGCGTGGCCAATGGGAGAGAGGTGGAAAGAGGTGGGAGAGACCAAAAGAGAGGAGGGAAATATAGAAAGCGAGCAAAAGAGGGGGAAGAGAGAGAGCGAGCAAAAGAGGGGTGGAGAGAGAGCAAAAAAGGGGGGGAAGAGGAGGAGAGAGAGAGCAAAAGAGGGGGAGAGAGAGCACAAAAAAGAGAGGGCAAAAGAGAGGGAGAGAGAGCTCAAAAGAGAGGGGGAGAGAGCACAAAAGAGAGGGAGAGAGAACACAAAAGAGAGGGGGGAGAGAGAGAGCTCAAAAGAGAGGGGGGAGAGTACACAAAAGAGGGGGAGGGAGAGCGCAAAAGAGGGGGAGATAGAGAGTACAAAAGAGGGGGAGAGAGAGAGCACAAAAGAGGGGGAGAGAGAGAGCGTAAAAGAGAGGGAGAGAGCTCAAAAGAGAGGGGGGAGAGAGTGTGCAAAAGAGGGTGAGGGAGAGCGCAAAAGAGGGGGAGAGAGAGAGCACAAAAGAGGGGGAGAGAGAGAGCACAAAAGAGGGGGAGAGAGAGAGCGCAAAAGAGAGGGAGAGAGCTCAAAAGAGAGGGGGTAGAGAGAGAGCGCAAAAGAGATAGAGAGCACAAAAGAGAGGGGGAGAGAGAGCGCAAAAGAGGGGGAGATAGAGCACAAAAGAGGGGGCGGGGGAGAGAGCACAAAAAAGGGGGAGAGAGAGCTCAAAAGAGAGGGGGAGAGAAAGAGCTCAAAAGAGAGTGGGAGAGAGAGAGCTCAAAAGAGAGTGGGGAGAGAGAGTGCAAAAGAAAGGGAGAGAGAGCTCAAAAGAGAGGGGGGAGAGAGCTTAAAAGAGAGGGAGGAGAGAGACAGTGCAAGAGAGAGAGAGAGAGAGAGATCAAAAGAGAGGGGGGAGAGAGCTTGAGCTCAAAATAGAAGGGGGAGAGAGAGCGCAAAAGAGGGAGAGATAGAGCTCAAAAGAGGGAGGGAGAGAGCGCAAAAGAGGGAGGGAGAGAGCACAAAAGAGAGGAGGAGAGAGCGCAAAAAAGAGGGCAGAGAGAGTGCAAAAGAGAGGGGGAGAGAGAGCAAAAGAGGGGGAGAGAGAGATAGCGCAAAAGAGGGGGAGAGAGAGAGAGCAAAAGAAGGGGGAGAGAGAGAGTAAAAGAGGGGGGAGAGAGAGCAAAAGGGGGGGGAGAGAGAGCAAAAGAGGGGGGAGAGAGAGCAAAATAGGGGATAGAGAGAGCAAAATAGGGGATAGAGAGAGCAAAATAGGGGAGAGAGAGGGCAAAAGAGGGGGAGACAGCAAAAGAGGGCGAGAGTGAGAGAGAGCAAAAGAGGGGGGGAGAGAGCAGAAGAGGGGGAAGAGAGAGAGAAAGCGAGCAAAAGAGGGGAGAGAGAGCAAAAGAGGGGGAGAGAGAGCAAAAGAGGGGGGGGGAGTGCAAAAGAGAGGGGGAGAGAGAGGGAGCAAGGGTTGGAACCGCGGTACTTAAAAAATTGTCCCGTGTACACGGACTTTCGGACTAGTATATATATAAACAGGCACAATGAAAAGCACTCACCTGGTCTTTGCAGTATAAATACTTAATTTATTTAGTCATATCAGTGATGTTTCAGGGATATTATCCCCGTCTTCAGACAACATATAATAAAAAAGTGCACATACCTTACTCCATTTGTACCCTCCACCAAACATCCACGCCTCAAACCCAGAAACCCCCCGGCGTCCTGGCCGCACCACTGCGCAGGCTCAGCCTGTTGCCATGGTAACTGGAAGCGGCAATACTAAATACAGTGAGAGAGACATCGGCAATAGTTATACATCAGTTATACTTGCTAGACATTTGCTAGACATTGCACAATATTACCATCAGTCAAATTTGTCAAATTTACTTCCTCCTAATGATCCCAATATAATAATTCATTACGAGTCACATCACTATCGTACATATCCTAACAGAGGACAGAAGCAATTCTAACATATCAAAAATACCTTCCCTGGTAAATACTACTATCTCACAGTACTGTTCAGTCTAATACTATTGCAAGTCAAAATAGCATATAAAGCACCAACCTTGCTACAAAATAGGGTGCTAAAGTTAAGGAAAGAACATTAGGGGCTTAATACTAGAGGTTATTACTGGCTCAAAAAACATTAGATACAGAAAATTCCAGAACATTTCAGCATTCATGATTATTGACTATAATAAGTCAACCATGCATATTTTAACCATACATATTTCAGAGAAAGCAGTGCCAGTCCAGGTGTGTATTCAAACCCCCAGGCACCAATGTCCCTAGGTTGAATATCCTCCTAGACTCGCACTGCAGCAACATCCTTCCTCTGTCTCCCCCTCTCGCAGGAGGGGGGATGTGATCAATGATCACATACCTCAAATCAGCGACGGTATGGCCAGTCAGCGCAAAATGATGAGCCACGGGCTGCTCAGACTCCTTTTTCTTTATGGCAAAATTTGGGAGATGAGCAATGGCACCACTCTTGTTACTTTGAGGGAACACTATATTTAAATGTATGGAATACAATGTAATATATAGTTATATTATGTAATTGTGTATAGGTGCTGAGTATCAGAGAGAAGCATATTACTAGCACAATTCCAGCAAGAGAGCTGGACAGGATACTAACCGGAAAAGCACTCTACCCTCATACATATGGGCTTAGTGTATATAGGTTTTATAATATATCAACTTTATTAGTTTTATTTAAAAAGGATTACACACAATAAAAACATTTGCAGCAAGTAAAAGTGGTTTTCAAACTAATGTAGTGGGTGGATAGTTACAAATTCTTATCCTGAATTGAGTATCATGGTCATGGATAGTAACTTCCACCTAAAGAGGATTTGTGGTAAATCTTAATGGTAAAGGTATGTTTATAATGGCTGATCTGATTGTGGTACGATGACTGGCCACTGCCTGGACTGGCACTGCTTTCTCTGAAATATGTATGGTTAAAATATGCATAGTTGACTTATTATAGTCAATAATCATGAATGCTGAAACATTCTGGAATTTTCTGTCCTATCTAATGCTTTTTGAGCCAATAATAACCTCTAGTTTTAAGCCCCTAAGATTCTCTCTTTAACTTTAGAACCCTATTTTGTAACAAGGTGGGTGCTTTATATGACATTTTGACTTGCAATAGTATTAGACTTAACAGTACTGTAAGATAGTATTTACCAGGGAAGGTATTGTTGATATGTTACAATTGCCTCGGTCCCCTGTTAGGATATGTACGATAGTGATGTGACTCGTAATGTGTTATTATATTGGGATCATTAGGAGGAAGTAAATTTGACAAATTTGACTGATAGCAATATTGCGCAATGTCTAGCAAATATCTAGCAAGTATAACTGATGTATAACTATTGCCAATGTCTCTCTCACTGTTTTTAGTATCACCGCTTCCGGCTACCACGGCAACAGGCTGAGCCTGCGTAGTGGTGCAGCCAGGACGCCGGGGAGTTTCGGGGTTTGCGGCGTGAGTGTTTGGTGGAGGGTACAAATGGAGTAAGGTATGTGCACTTTTTTATTATATGTGGTCTGAAGACGGGGAAAATATCTCGGAAATCACTGATATGACTAAATAAATTAAGTATTTATACTGCAAAGATATATATAATATTCTCTTAAGATCAGCACTCACCAACAAATGACAACACCCATATGCACTACCAATAGCAGATCCAAACATAGATATATAAGAACCAGAGTCAGGTTGCTACCACAATATAAGTCTTCAATAAGTAGGCACTCTTGGTAAAGTTACAAAGCCTTTATTGTACAAAACAGTGTCATGGCTTTATGCCTTTAAACCATAACGTTTTGACTCTTAACATTAGCCTTTATCACATGGTGGCATATATCATATATATATACAGGGCCTGAAATTCCCAGTGATCCAGAAACTTGACTTTTTTTGCTATCTTTACCATTGAGTGCACTACTAATTTTTTCCCTCTGGGCTAGTAGATTTTAACCCCTGACTAGTAAACTATAGTGAAATGTTTCCAATATATATATATATATATATATATATAATTAATATTTTATTTCAATTACTAATAAATCACTCCACTCGGAGGAAGGTGATGGACATGTTATCTCTTTTGTTTTCTATTTTTTATATACTGCATACACATATGGCTGTTTGACACAGTTAACGCTGAGGTATTAGTACATCTGCCTATAAAAGAGTTTTCTTTTTCTCTTACAAAGATTTAATGACTCACATTAGGGATTTTGGACCTACAACATGCTTTCTAATTGCACAGGTGTGTAAGTACCTCTCAAACCTCTTTATTATACAGCACATATTGGGCCCATGTATTAAATGGCTTGCGGAAAAGCTTCTCAACTTGAGAAGTTGTCCGCATGCCTTCACTACATACGGGCAGTGGATCTGTTCGTCCGCTGGCCTCGTATGCATCATTACACACTACGATGAGTGTGTAATGCCTGCCCCTTCACACACACAACCAATCGTAGGAGAGAAGGGACTGTCAATTAGAGAGGGCTCTGGAGCAGCTAACACTGCTTCGTACATGAAGCCTATTGTTCAATAATTGTTATGTCAAATATAGCACTTATTTATTTGTAAGTATGTAATAGGGACCATTTTGTTTTAATAATTGTTGTGTTTGGTTTATTTGGTGATTCACCTAGGCTCTATGATTATTTGGTGATTCACCTAGGCTCTATGATTATTTGGTAATTCACCTAGGCTCTATGATTATTTGGTGATTCACCTAGGCTCTATGATTATTTGGTGATTCACCTAGGCTCTATGATTATTTGGTGATTCACCTAGGCTCTATGATTATTTGGTGATTCACCTAGGCTCTATGATTATTTGGTGATTCACCTAGGCTCTATGATTATTTGGTGATTCACCTAGGCTCTATGATTATTTGGTGATTCACCTAGGCTCTATGCTTTAACATATATATATATATATATATATATATATATATATATATATTATATGTTAAGCATTGAAAGTGGGAAAAAAGCATATTAAGTTAAGGTAAACAAAGATAAATTGGTATTTAGCTGTCCTTACTTTTTCTATAAAAGAAGTGAGACAAGTTTCCATGGAGACTACATGCTGAGACCCTGCTGATCAAAAGTGCCATGAGGCACTGAGATATTCAAAATGGAACCATTGCAATGTCAAGAAAGATGCTAAAATATTCAAAGGACCAACAGTTCTGTTTAAAGGCAGCATCACTGAGAGGCGTTTTACTATACATTTCAGTGGGTGGCGATGCTGCTCTGATACTGTCGATTTATTCAAAGCAGCATTGTCATCTACATCGAAGGTGAAATTCAGCTGATCCTTTAAAACAGTACTGTATGACAATACAATTTACGTGTCAACATAAACCCAACCCCTGTGTGTACAATACAATAAGGACTTTTACATATCAATAATACACCTATAGGAGCTGGTGGAATGTGGGTAAATGTATTTCCATTGTTTAATGTATATGTAATGTATAGTATAGTGTTACAATACGTATGTATACATTTGTACTAATCTTCTATTGTGTCCTTAGTTGGGTATTTTTACTTATTTTAAGATTGTGATTGCGCATTCTCAACAGTCACATTTACATTATTCCATGGGAATAACCTGTATTTTATTTTAATGGGGAAACATCACCATGGGTTTCTAATATTCAAAGCACTGTTCTCCATCTTAGCTATCCCTTTTCAGCCATATCAGTCTCACCTGCTTTTCAGTGGCGATATTTCCCATTGTGACAAATCTAATGAATGTACAGTGAAACTGAATATTCATATTAATACGTTGAGGTGTTAATACACAGAAACCATTTATTTATTTTCACGAAAGCACAGTCTATTTTGTGTAAACACACGTTAAAGAAAGCCCCCCGCCTAAACTGCAGCTCGGTGATCGACTGACTTTTGCTGAAGTTGCGGTCCTTATAATATGCTATGGGAGACACATCAACACTCATCATCACAAGGAGGTTCTGCCCATTTTTTAAATAAAACAAAAAAACACAAAACTATATATGTTGTTTAAAAACGAGGTGCGCCTAAAACTACCCGCCCTTCCTTATAAAAAAGGAATAGGGTGGTAGTTCAGATTAATAGAAGAGCAATGTTAATTAGAACAATAATATGAGCTTGTTATAACAATAGCAAATATTAGTTATTATTCTATAAGCACTATAAACATATAATGTTTGGGTGCAATACAGTCCCAGATAGAGTCTTTCAGCAGCAGACCAAAGGTATAGCAGATGGGCAGCTCTCTCTACAGGTAAAAATAATGTTGTCAAGTCCTAGAAAACACAAAAAGAGGCGCCCTTGGTGCAGTAACTTCTAGGTATGCAAAGCGATATCATATAATAATGATCAGGTACTCACAAGTGTGCATGCACATCTAGTGCAATAATTGACAAGCTGAAACATCAGAGCCGTTCGGCTGACTCCCCATCGGCAAATGAACTGCGAGAGGGGTTCGTCTCCTGGTAGAATCACGGATTCCGGTGTCAAAGTGTGCTACAGCCGGTAGGAGGGTTAGGTGGAGAGACGCTAACAGATATCCCCACAATATGAACTCCAAAGGAGTGTGATACAAATAATCCAAGAGCAAGGTACAGCTGCTTTGTCTCTGTGCTTACAGGTAGTCAGGTGATTTCCTCCCTCCGGCTGTAGCACACTTTGACACCGGAAGCCGTGATTCTACCAGGAGACGAGCCCCTCTCGCAGTTCATTTGCCGCTGGGGAGTCAGCCGAACAGCTCTGAAGTTTCGGCTTGTCTATTATTGCACTAAATGTACAGGCACACTTGTGAGTACCTGATCATTATTATACGATATCGCTTTGCATACCTAGAAGTTGCTGCACCAAGGGCGCCTCTTTTTGTGTCTTCTAGGACTCAACGATATTATCCATTTTTTAAATATATTGACAGAATGACGGACTGCAAGCCTGGCAAACCAAAACAGGCAATTTATCGTAGGCCTGACAATGTTTTGAATATAGAGGTCTAAGTCTTGATTGGCTTATTTTTGTAGCTATTGTACATGTATTTTACATATACATTTAATTTTATATCAGCTTTGACATTTTTTTTCCTTTTATACTTTATTTTTTTTATATATATATATATATATGCATATATTCCCACAAACGAATGCACTTCCAGGACTTGAACAAAACAAAATAAATTTTAATGTGTGTATTTGAGATTGACTTCCCATGTTTACAATGGAAGCAATTATAAAAAGACAGGCACATAATAATAACTATGACAAATAATAAAATGTTACTAAAAAATCACAGAACAACTCCAAATAACAGTATTAGAGTACATTCCATAAGAAAATTAAGCAAGAGGGAAAAAAAATCTAGTAGGAAACATCTACTATGATCAGTGATATGGGAATTAAAGAACAATATATAAGAATAAATTTAACTGCATAACTAATCTAGTCAAAGGTATTGAATTGTTAGAAAAAAAGCAAATGTGTCAAAATAAATACAAAGCAAAAAACAGAAAATAGAAAAGGATGAATGTTCTAGCCAAACATGCATAAAAAGCATTTTTTTTTTTTTGTTTTCGTTTGACAAAAAGAGGTTTCTATCACTGTATTGTCAATACTCATTCATAATGAAATTTTTATACCAAAAATGATTTACTCTATATACAGTTTACCAATAGCTCCCATATATTATACAATGCTTTTTGAGTACCTTTGATATCTCCATTTGATTTTTTTTTATATTAATATTTGACATTTTGCTGATAGTTTTAAGCTTTTCTTTAGTCTTCAGAATCTACACAGTTAAATTAATAGAAAAGTCAATAATTATTCAGAGATCAAAAAATAGGATAATAGTAATTGTATAAGTAATGTAATCCTCTATCTATTTTGTAAATTAATTTGTTCATTGATTCTTTTACATATTTATTTTCCTTATTTTTTAATTTCTTTATTTTGAAATATCATTTAATTCAAGAGAAATATAACAAGAGTAGTTTTCATTTTTGTCTCTCTTACATTTCAATTTTTCTTTTGCTATACATTTTTTCTTTACTGTATATCCAAATTGGTAGGATTTTCTTACTTTTAGATGGAAATTATTTTTTTTTCTCTACCAATTACATTATTGTAATGAGAAAGTATCATATATAAGCCCCACTATTGAAATGCCTTGTTTGAAATAAGTGATTCTGACTATCACTATAGTGATAGTCATGTGGGGTCACTATAAGTGATCCCACATGACTATCTCAGATGCTAGTGATTGTGGTAAAATGGCTATTACCAGGAAGAATAGACACCAGGAAGATTTAGCTAAATGAATTAAAAAGAACCCTCATTTGCCTGCTGGACATTTGTGAGATTTCCTATGGCTCAGGATGTAGATATTACAGATGTGAGGAAGTTAGGTGTGTGGAACTCATGCAGGAACAGATAAACAGAACAATGAAAGTCATTTAAAAAGTTTTACTGATTTGAAAAGCAAAAGAACAGTTGGTAGTTCAAATTGTAAATCACAGAAACAGCAAGTTTGAATATAGCCCAATGCAGAACACTAAAGTCCAAAACAAAGGTCACAATACTTATAGTAAGTAGGTTGCAGTAACAAAGTCCAATAAACATTGGTTCTAGAATTGTGCAGTAAAGGATAAGTCTGTCACAGAATACCTGGTGGGTAAAGCAGGTAAGAGGGAAGCAGACAGAGGATTCTCGGCAGGCACAGGATACCCAGCAGGTACAGTTTGTGAGACTGTCACTGGATACTAGATAGGTACATCAGGCACAGCTAGTTTGAGGAAGGATTTCACTGGTATGGTAGACACAGGTTTCTCATCAGGCACAGGATACCCCATGGGTAGGGTTGGTGAGACTGTCCCACTATACCAGACAGGTACATCAGGCACGGATGCTTTGTGGAAGGCTGTCACTGGTATAGTAGACACAGGTTTCTCAGCAGCCACAATAGACCCAGCGCGTACTGTTGGTGAGAATGTCACAAGATACCAGATAGGTAAAGCTTAAGGATTAAGGTGAGCAAACACATGTATCAGGCATGTATGCTTGGCTTTCTGGAAGCAGATGAGCATACATAGTTGCAAGGAAACTATGCTTGGTCTTTGGAACAAGTTGAGCATACACAGGTATCAGGTAATTATGCTTGGTCTCTGGAACAAGGTCAGCATACACAGGTATCGGGTAAGTATGCTTTTGCATACAGGAACAAGGTACCAAGGCAATAACTCAGCCCAATGTAAAGGGTAGAGTGTGCTTTTATAGGAATTCCCACACCTGAGACTTGCAGGTAGGAGTTCCAGCAATTAGTAAATGGCCCCTTTAAATCCCCACAGCATGTGTCGTGCATGCCCAGGGGAAGCTGCAGCAGGAGCATAAGGAGTTGGGTAATGGTGTCCCTCCTTGTGGGATGCCAAGATTGAAGCAGTCACTCTCAGTGTTTGCTGAGACAAGAAGGCTGGCCGGAACAGAGCACCCAGTAAGATCCTCACAACAGACACCCTGCATCCCTGTCTGTTTTATTAAGAGGGGAAATAATCTCTTCTAACAATTATGATAATTTATTTGCCAACAGAAAGAGAAGCTCTCTACTAGGAGCGAACAACAGCTCAATAGTTTGTTCTATGGTGAGTTACCACCCAGGAACAGAATATTTTAGCCCAGGATAACTTTCCTGAAGTAAGTCAGTCTGATCCCGCCTAGTAAGGTCAGTCCAGCTCCAAAATTACAGGCAATCCTCCTCTGAGCAAGGAACATGGCAACCCCAGATGATCGTTTTGGCCATCATTGGGCCTAGTCAGTAAGGTGCATCCACATTCCTCAAAGCACATTGGGCAAGGAGTCCCCATCTGGTTTTACCATCACCCCTAGGGAGACTTCCCCAGGGTCATAATACAAATGCATACAAAAAGAGAAGTGCTCTACCAGGAAAAAACAACAGCTCAGTAGCTTATTCTATGATAAGTTACCAACCAGGAGCAGCCTCTTTTAGCCAAATTGTGCTTTGACAGAGGAGAACTTTTGTAAAGTATATCATTCTGATCCCGCCAAGTAAGGTCAGTCCAGCGCCGCAATTTCAGGCAATCCTCCCCATAACAAGGAACATGACAACCCCAGATGATCATTTCAGCCTTCATTGGGTCTCGTCAGTGAGGTACAGACACATTCCTCTGAGCACATTGGGCAAGGAGTCCTTGTCTGGTTTCCCCATCACCCATTTGGACGACATCCCCAGGGTCTTAATACAAATGCATACAGAAAAGAAACACTCTACCAGGAATGAACAACAGCTCATTAACTTGTTCTATGGTGCTTTTCACAGAGGAGAACTTTCCTGAAGTATATCGCCTGATCCCGCCTTTATTTGCCTTTCACTTGGTCTGGTATTTATTTTACCATGGGTATAAGCCTTACTGTTTATGAGGATGATATCTTGATACTGCCTTGGGTTTGCTGTTAAAACTGTTTAAACAGTACCATCAGTCCAAACCACTATTGGCATTTGTTATAAATCTACCAAATTAAGCATTTAATTTCACAGAAAAGTAGACATTTCCCATGTTTTTTTAATCAGGAAAGAAATTCAAACATCAATGAAACTTAATTTGATATCTTTATAAAGAATAGAAAGAATTGTAAAAGCTATATTCCCTAGATCTTTACCTGACAAAGCTCTTCAGATATCACATTCAGATCATCTCTTGTTAAAGACAAATATTGAATTAAACTGGTGTATTCTATGTTTAAATGCTTTAAACCAGATCTTGTCCTGGAATCAGTGGACGGTTTTTCTGGATTGGAAGCTACTTTTGGTGTTAGTAGGATAGGAATAATAATTAGAAACACATTTTTATATCAACTGTCTTAAATGTATTTGAACAATTATTTGCTGTGATTTGTTTACTTTTCTAATTTTTCCAACACTGTTAACAGAACAACTAGGACAATGTCATTGACCTACACTTCACCAAATATTACATCTAGAAGCTTGGAAGATGTTGGTAATTCTTCTCAGGGATCCCTCGGTACTAAAAACAACAAAATAATATAGTACTGCTTAATCAACTTGGGTAATGGCTATAGCTTTACTAGGATGGGAATACTGATTAAAAGCAAATTTTTATATCAGCTGTCTTAAATTTGTTGTACAATCATTTGCTTGATTTCTATGGGGGTTTTTTGGTAGACCAATACACTTATGGGTTGCATGCTGCCAGGTTGAATTATCTTTATGCGCGGCACCTCCAATAGAAGTGAAGATTGGTTATTATATGGGAGAGATTTAGGATATTAGAAACTAAATCTTCTCAAATATTAATTATTTTTTTTTATAACCAACTAAACTGGGGGCCACTTAAGTTGGATCATAGAAAAAAAATTGAAGTGCTGTGCTTCAGGATAAAAAACACTTTATTAAACACATTAAGCAGCATGGACACATGTTAAAATACACACTTGCAAGTGTCAGACAAAGGGCTTGACGAGTTTCGGCTTATGCCGTCATCAGAAGCCTAAGTCCTATTACCCTCCAATACCCATTTAAAGGCATCACTGCGTTCTGATAGGTTCATTTGTTAAATTTAGACGTTACACAGGTTAACCCTTTACTAGACCTCCCCTTTTCCCCTCCCGCCCCCCCGGAAAATATCATACGTTATCTCCAAACATTTATTAAATCTGCATCAGTATTAAAACCTAGCGGCAGTCTCGTTTGCAAAGAAAAAATCCAAAATGCTTCCCGTTTAGACAGTAGCATATCTAGGTTTCCTCCTCTCTCTGTTAGACCAACTTTTTCAATGACTTGCCATTTGAAAGTTTTTACATTTTCATTATGTTTATCTATAAAGTGCACTGCTAGTGCGGAACAGGAGGTAGAGGTGGAGATATCATTTAGATGCTATTTAATCCTTACTCTCACTTCCCTAGTGGTCATAACCACATACTGCATCCAGCACTCTGTGCACTAAACCATATAGATCACATATTTACACTGACAATTAGTACAGCCCACAGCTTCATAGACTTTTTGTGACACATGCGATTGGAATTGTTTTGAAACTATAGCATACCCACAGGCTTTGCAATTTACACAGAAGCCAACTGCTACTATCAGGTTTTTTAGTCTTGACAGCACTTGGTGAAAGGTAGTTACCTAAAGTGTGGTTGCGTTTAGAAACAAAACAACATCCTTCTCTAACAATATCATATAAAGCATTGTCCCCTTTAAGAATAGAAAAATGCTTTTTCACTATTTTAACAATATCCCCATACTGACTACTGTAGCTAGTAATAAAGGTCAGTTTATCCTTATTGTGTTTTCTTTTACATTTTTCATTATCAGAAAGTAACTCTTTCCTGTCCAAATCCCCTACTTTGTTATGGCTCTAACTATGACCTCACCTTTGTAGCCTCTATCTAGAAACCTTTGTCTTAGCTCCTTACATTCCTTTTGAAAAATATTAACCTCTGAACAATTTCTTTTTAATCTTATGCATCCCCCCTTAATTATCCCAAAGCCTGTGTGCTTGGGATGTAGGCTCTTAGCATGTAAAATTGTATTTGATTGCAGCAGCTTACGATATATCTCGCTTTTGATATTGCCTTCTGCAACATCACCCCTCAAAATCACATCCAGGAATGATATATTTTCAGAGCTGACTATATATGTAAACTTTAAGCCTACAGTATTGAGATTTAAATACTTTATGAAGTCTTCTACTTCTGAGACACAACCACTCCAAATAAAAATCAAATCATCTATGTATCTGTGATAAAACTTAATCCGGTTTATATATGGGTTACTATCTCCATAAACGTGGAACAGCTCCCACCAACCCATAAACAGGTTGGCATAAGAGGGGGCAAAATTAGCCCCCATAGCTGTTCCAGGCTTCTGGAGATAGTAATTCCCTTCAAACTAAAATAATTATGGTTTAACAGAAAACTTGTCACTCTGATAACATAATCCTTAAAAGACTCATCAACGTTGGTATATTTGTCTAGAAAGAATCTGACTGCAGTAAGACCTTTACTGTGTGGGATGCAGGAATACAGCCCTACCACATTCACTGTCACCCATATATAACTATCTTGCCAAATTTCATCTTCCAATAATCTCAAAAGGTGCTTGGTATCTCTGAGATAGCTGGGGGCAAGTTTGAGTTGGATAGCAGATATTGGCAGTCTAATAACAAAATACTTTTATTCTGATTTCTCAAATCCTGAATTTCGAAATGTTGAGCTTCAATAGTATTATCATTTATTACTCCCCCCTGGTCATTTCAAGAATGATTTTGAACCCTTCAGCAAATACAATCAGCTGGTCTGTTTACTTTTTTAATTATTCAAACAATGTTAACAGAACAATTAGGAAAATGTAATTGTCTTCTCTTCACCAAATATTACATCTAGAAGCTTGGAAGATTGTAGGAATCATTCTCAGGGATTCTTGGGTTCTAAAAACTGTATAATGATATAATACTGCTTAGTCAACTTGGGTGATGTATATAGTTATTTTTTTATTTTTTTAAATAAGGAAGATCTTATCTGGGATTCTGTGGGATATGATATTTTCTTGGTTAAAAGGGAATTTCTCAAGGGGCAAGCGTGTGGACGTCTAAGACGGCCACAATACACTAAATTTCCTAGCGACAGTAGGAGTCGTCATCTGAGCCTATAGACCTCTAACTGAGTTTTCCAGTTAGATCATGTGTCTGAATCAACCAATGCTGAAATAATTCACCAGACATGTGGTAAACACCAGGGCCAGACTGCGACTTTACTTCAATTGAAGGACATTCATCAGACACAGTGAGATAACTTGGTTTAAATGTATCATGTTGTTTTTGTCTTTGATAATTAGTTGATGCAGTTTAAGTTAGTTATGTTTGTTCAACTATTACATTTTTTTTTTCAATTTTACAAATTTTATTGAAGGTTTAAGAAATTGGACAAGCTCAAAACATACAGTTAAAGTAAAATATGCATTTTGGTTACATTGTTTCATATTCAAACATAAAATATATCCTGTACTGGTAGGTGCTATATGCTTAGTGTTCTAGGTTACTTTGTTGGCATAAACATCAGACTAAACAGGAAGGTTACTTATAAAACATACGTATATGAGGAGGTATCACTGTGTTCAAATGTCATGGGTGTATGTAGGGGTCATGCCTTGCTGGAGGGTAAAGAATTATTGTAATCCTCCCAGAGGAAGGTCATATCATAGTATTCCTCTAGAGTTTAGTTGAGGTCAACTATTGAATTTTTTACTACAAATACTTCATATTGTAAAGAAAACTCCCTCCCATAGAAGTAAACTAGTTAAATACTTTATTGTTTATGTTCATCTCAATGCTTTGCAGCTTGGCTGATTTTACTCCAGGTTTTTATTATACAGTCTGAATTCTAGGCCTCTGAACATGTTAATTATATATTTTTTTTATTTTTTGTCCTACATTGCCGTACACAGATCCTTTGTTTCCCCTTTTTATTTTTCCTTGGCTATACACCCCTAGACCACCAGTACCTTATAAAGCACAATAAATATATATTACACTCCAAATAGGAGTTACACCCTTTTGGAAAGAAACATATCTTTCTGTTTTAAGTTTTATTTCTCATAACCACTTTCTGTTCGCTTTTTGTGAGAAGTGACCCTCTGCTTTTTCCCTACCTTTCACTATGATACCACTTCTACAACCAGTTATAGCTCAATAAATTCCCCAAACGCACCTATCCACATATAACATTGTGTAATAATGACCCAAATACCTAGTACAGGCCAACTAAAAATCGCAACTTGGTTTAATCTCAGCTTAAAAAGAGATCTATAGCATTCCATGATTTCTATAAAAAGCATATTAAAGTTATCCTGATTCAAGAAACGCATTTAAAAACAATCTAAAAAAATCTGCTCCTCTGTTCGGCTATAGTGAGCCGTTACCGTCTCGGACCCTGAAAAGGGTAAATTTTTAGAAATGTTTGAAAAATCAGTTAAAGAAGAAGTAAAGAATTATGATTTAAAAAATAACAAAAAAGATATACACAAAATATTATGAGAAAAGAAAATGATACTCTAAAAGATTTTAAAATTAACCAAGATATAATCATAAAATCTGCAGACAAGGGTGGGGGGCTGTTTATTTTAAATACTGAAGATTATTTGGAAGAAGCCTACATACTTCTTAATAACACAAGTACATATACAAGATTAACTAAAAATCCATTTGGGGATCAAACTAGAAGATTAGATACAATTTTACACTATGGTAAAGGAGAGAATATAATCAATAACAAAGAATTTCAGTTCCTAAAAAACACAGAACCTAGAACACCTATTTTCTACTACCTCCCCAAAATATATAAGTCTTTGGAAAAACCACCTGGACGGCCAATTATATCAGGCATAAACTAACTCACATCAAATTTATCAAAATATGTAGATAATTTCCTGCAAAAATATGTGTTGGAACTACCGCACTTTTTAAAAGATTCTACACAACTGATCAATATTTTACAAAATACAGAATGGCAAGAAAATTTCTTATTTTAACTCATATTCTAATATCATACATTCAATTGGAATAGAAGCTACGAAATGCTGTCTACATAGAGATAAGAGTCTACCTACAGTACAAGTAGATTTCTTCTGTTATGTGTGATCAGTCCACGGGTCATCATTACTTCTGGGATATAACTCCTCCCCAACAGGAAATGCAAGAGGATTCACCCAGCAGAGCTGCATATAGCTCCTCCCCTCTACGTCAGTCCCAGTCATTCTCTTGCACCCAACGACTAGATAGGATGTGTGAGAGGACTATGGTGATTATACTTAGTTTTTATGACTTCAATCAAAAGTTTGTTATTTTAAAATAGCACCGGAGCGTGTTATTACTTCTCTGGCAGAGTTTGAGGAAGAATCTGTCAGAGTTTTTTACTATGATTTTAACCGGAGTAGTTAAGATCATATTGCTGTTCTCGGCCATCTGAGGGAGGTAAAGGCTTCAGATCAGGGGACAGCGGGCAGATGAATCTGCATTGAGGTATGTAGCAGTTTTTATTTTCTGAATGGAATTGATGAGAAAATCCTGCCATACCGTTAAAATGACATGTATGTATACACTTCAGTATTCTGGGGATGGTATTTCACCGGAACTACTCTGTTAAAGGTCACTAATCCTTTTTAATAACTATTTATCATGTTAAACGTTTTTGCTGGAATGTAGAATCGTTTACATTGCTGAGGTACTGTGTGAATAAATATTTGGGCATTATTTTCCACTTGGCAGTTTTTTTGCTTTAATTGTGACAGTTTCGTTTCTCTTCACTGCTGTGTGGGAGAGGGAGGGGCCGTTTTTGGCGCTCTTTGCTACGCATCAAAAAATACCAGTCAGTTACTTTTATTTTTCCTGCATGATCCGGTTCATCTCTGATAGATCTCAGGGGTCTTCAAACTTCTTTGAAGGGAGGTAAATTCTCTCAGCAGAGCTGTGAGAATTCTTATAGTGACTGTGAATAAAAACGTTGCTTTGTATTTTTTATGTCAAATTTAATTATTGTTATTTTACTAATGGGAACAAACCTTTGCTAAAAGTTTTGTTGTTTTAAAGTTTGATGTTATAACTGTTTTTCAGTTCACTATTTCAACTGTCATTTAATCGTTAGTACCTCTTTGAGGCACAGTACGTTTTTTTGCTAAAAAAGATTATAACCAAGTTGTAAGTTTTTTGCTAGTGTGTTAAACATGTCTGACTCAGAGGAAGATATCTGTGTCATTTGTTCCAATGCCAAGGTGGAGCCCAATAGAAATTTATGTACTAACTGTATTGATGCTACTTTAAATAAAAGTCAATCTGTACAATGTGAACAAATTTCACCAAACAGCGAGGGGAGAGTTATGCCGACTAACTCGCCTCACGCGGCAGTACCTGCATCTCCCGCCCGGGAGGTGCGTGATATTTTGGCGCCTAGTACATCTGGGCGGCCATTACAGATAACATTACAAGATATGGCTACTGTTATGACTGAAGTTTTGTCTAAATTACCAGAACTAAGAGGCAAGCGTGATCACTCTGGGGTGAGAACAGAGTGCGCTGACAATGCTAGGGCCATGTCTGATACTGCGTCACAGCTCGCAGAGCATGAGGACGGAGAGCTTCATTCTGTGGGTGACGGTTCTGATCCAAACAGATTGGACTCAGATATTTCAAATTTTAAATTTAAATTGGAGAACCTCCGTGTATTACTAGGGGAGGTCTTAGCAGCTCTCAACGATTGTAACACCGTTGCAATACCAGAGAAACTGTGTAGGTTGGATAAATACTTTGCGGTACCGGCGAGTACTGACGTTTTTCCTATACCTAAGAGACTAACTGAAATTGTTACTAAGGAGTGGGATAGACCCGGTGTGCCGTTCTCACCCCCTCCAATATTTAGAAAGATGTTTCCAATAGACGCCACCACTCGGGACTTATGGCAAACGGTCCCCAAGGTGGAGGGAGCAGTTTCTACTTTAGCTAAGCGTACCACTATCCCGGTGGAGGATAGCTGTGCTTTCTCAGATCCAATGGATAAAAAATTAGAGGGTTACCTTAAGAAAATGTTTGTTCAACAAGGTTTTATATTACAACCCCTTGCATGTATCGCGCCGATTACGGCTGCGGCAGCATTTTGGATTGAGTCGCTTGAAGAGAACCTTAGTTCATCTACGCTAGACGACATTACGGACAGGCTTAGAGTCCTTAAACTAGCTAATTCCTTCATTTCGGAGGCCGTAGTACATTTAACCAAACTTACGGCTAAGAACTCAGGATTCGCCATACAGGCACGTAGGGCGCTGTGGCTAAAATCCTGGTCAGCTGATGTTACTTCTAAGTCCAAATTACTTAATATACCTTTCAAGGGGCAGTCTTTATTTGGGCCCGGTTTGAAAGAGATTATCGCTGACATTACAGGAGGTAAGGGCCACGCCCTACCTCAAGACAAAGCCAAAGCTAAGGCTAGACAGTCTAATTTTCGTCCCTTTCGGAACTTTAAAACAGGAGCAGCATCAACCTCCACTGCACCAAAACAGGAAGGAGCTGTTGCTCGTTACAGGCAAGGCTGGAAGCCTAACCAGTCCTGGAACAAGAGCAAGCAGGCCAGGAAACCTGCTGCTGCCCCAAAGACAGCATGAACCGAGAGCCCCCGATCCGGGACCGGATCTAGTAGGGGGCAGACTCTCTCTCTTCGCCCAGGCCTGGGCAAGAGATGTTCAGGATCCCTGGGCACTAGAGATCATATCTCAGGGATACCTTCTAGACTTCAAATTATCTCCCCCAAGAGGGAGATTTCATCTGTCAAGGTTGTCAACAAACCAGATAAAGAAAGAAGCGTTTCTACGCTGCGTACAAGATCTGTTAATAATGGGAGTGATCCATCCGGTTCCGCGGTCGGAACAAGGACAAGGGTTCTACTCAAACCTGTTTGTAGTTCCCAAAAAAGAGGGAACTTTCAGGCCAATCTTAGATTTAAAGATTCTAAACAAATTCCTAAGAGTTCCATCGTTCAAAATGGAAACTATTCGGACAATCTTACCCATGATCCAAGAGGGTCAGTACATGACCACAGTGGATTTAAAGGATGCTTACCTTCACATACCGATCCACAAAGATCATCACCGGTATCTAAGGTTTGCCTTCTTAGACAGGCACTACCAGTTTGTAGCTCTTCCATTCGGATTGGCTACGGCTCCAAGAATCTTCACAAAGGTTCTGGGTGCCCTCCTGGCGGTACTAAGACCGCGAGGGATTTCGGTAGCTCCATACCTAGACGACATTCTAATACAAGCTTCAAGCTTTCAAACTGCCAAGTCTCATACAGAGTTGGTTCTGACATTTCTAAGGTCGCATGGATGGAAAGTGAACGAAAAGAAGAGTTCTCTTTTTCCTCTCACAAGAGTTCCATTCTTGGGGACTCTTATAGATTCTGTAGAAATGAAGATTTACCTGACAGAGGACAGGTTAACAAAGCTTCAAAATGCATGCCGTGTCCTTCATTCCATTCAACACCCGTCAGTAGCTCAATGCATGGAGGTGATCGGCTTAATGGTAGCGGCAATGGACATAGTACCTTTTGCACGCCTACACCTCAGACCTCTGCAATTATGCATGCTAAGTCAGTGGAATGGGGATTACTCAGATTTGTCCCCTACTCTGAATCTGAATCAAGAGACCAGAAATTCTCTTCTATGGTGGCTTCATCGGCCACACCTGTCCAGGGGGATGCCATTCAGCAGGCCAGACTGGACAATTGTAACAACAGACGCCAGCCTACTAGGTTGGGGCGCTGTCTGGAATTCTCTGAAGGCTCAGGGACTATGGAATCAGGAGGAGAGTCTCCTTCCAATAAACATTCTGGAATTGAGGGCAGTTCTCAATGCCCTTCTAGCTTGGCCCCAATTAACAACTCGGGGGTTCATCAGGTTTCAGTCGGACAACATCACGACTGTAGCTTACATCAACCATCAGGGAGGGACAAGAAGCTCCCTAGCAATGGTGGAAGTATCAAAGATAATTCGCTGGGCAGAGTCTCACTCTTGCCACCTGTCAGCAATCCACATCCCGGGAGTGGAGAACTGGGAGGCGGATTTCTTGAGTCGCCAGACTTTTCATCCGGGGGAGTGGGAACTTCATCCGGAGGTCTTTGCCCAAATACTTCGACGTTGGGGCAAACCAGAGATAGATCTCATGGCGTCTCGCCAGAACGCCAAACTTCCTCGCTACGGGTCCAGATCCAGGGATCCGGGAGCGGTTCTGATAGATGCTTTGACAGCACCTTGGATCTTCGGGATGGCTTATGTGTTTCCACCCTTTCCGCTGCTTCCTCGATTGATTGCCAAAATCAAGCAGGAGAGAGCATCAGTGATTCTAATAGCGCCTGCATGGCCACGCAGGACTTGGTATGCAGATCTAGTGGACATGTCATCCTGTCCGCCTTGGTCTCTACCTCTAAGACAGGACCTTCTGATACAGGGTCCATTCAAACATCAAAATCTAACTTCTCTGAAGCTGACTGCTTGGAAATTGAACGTTTGATTTTATCAAAACGTGGTTTTTCTGAGTCGGTTATTGATACCCTGATACAGGCTAGGAAGCCTGTTACCAGAAAGATTTACCATAAAATATGGCGTAAATACCTATACTGGTGCGAATCCAAACATTACTCCTGGAGTAAGGTTAGGATCTCTAGGATATTGTCTTTTCTACAAGAAGGATTAGAAAAGGGTTTATCAGCTAGTTCATTAAAGGGACAGATTTCAGCTCTGTCCATCTTGTTACACAGGCGTCTGTCAGAAAATCCAGACGTCCAGGCTTTTTGTCAGGCTTTAGCTAGGATCAAGCCTGTGTTTAAAGCTGTTGCTCCGCCATGGAGTTTAAACTTAGTTCTTAACGTTTTACAGGGTGTTCCATTTGAACCCCTTCATTCCATTGATATAAAATTGTTATCTTGGAAAGTTCTGTTTTTAATGGCTATTTCCTCGGCTCGAAGAGTCTCTGAGTTATCAGCCTTACATTGTGATTCTCCTTATCTGATTTTTCACTCAGACAAGGTAGTTCTGCGTACTAAACCTGGGTTCTTACCTAAGGTGGTCACTAACAGGAATATCAATCAAGAGATTGTTGTTCCATCCTTGTGTCCAAATCCTTCTTCAAAGAAGGAACGTCTTCTACACAATCTGGATGTAGTTCGTGCCCTCAAGTTCTACTTGCAGGCAACTAAAGATTTTCGCCAAACTTCTTCCCTGTTTGTCGTTTATTCTGGACAGAGGAGAGGTCAAAAAGCTTCTGCTACCTCTCTCTCTTTTTGGCTTCGTAGCATAATACGTTTAGCCTATGAGACTGCTGGTCAGCAGCCTCCTGAAAGAATTACAGCTCACTCCACTAGAGCTGTGACTTCCACTTGGGCCTTTAAGAATGAGGCCTCTGTTGAACAGATTTGCAAGGCTGCAACTTGGTCTTCGCTTCATACTTTTTCCAAATTTTACAAATTTGACACTTTTGCTTCTTCGGAGGCTATTTTTGGGAGAAAGGTTCTTCAGGCAGTGGTTCCTTCTATATAATGAGCCTGCCTATCCCTCCCGTCATCCGTGTACTTTTGCTTTGGTATTGGTATCCCAGAAGTAATGATGACCCGTGGACTGATCACACATAACAGAAGAAAACATAATTTATGCTTACCTGATAAATTCCTTTCTTCTGTTGTGTGATCAGTCCACGGCCCGCCCTGTTTTAAGGCAGGTAAATATCTTTTAAATTATACTCCAGTCACCACTTCACCCTTGGTTACTCCTTTCTCGTTGATTCTTGGTCGAATGACTGGGACTGACGTAGAGGGGAGGAGCTATATGCAGCTCTGCTGGGTGAATCCTCTTGCATTTCCTGTTGGGGAGGAGTTATATCCCAGAAGTAATGATGACCCGTGGACTGATCACACAACAGAAGAAAGGAATTTATCAGGTAAGCATAAATTATGTTTTTTTGTTTCAGTGCATTTCATTTATTTTAGAAAATAACTGTTTTAGTTTCAATGTTGAATTTGTCCTTCGAATTAAGGGAACAGCGATGGGCAGGAGGTTTGCACCCAGCTATGCAAATTTGTTTATTGGTCTTTTTGAACAACATCATATTATAGAATCTAGCTGGGGTGCAAACCTCATGCTTTTCAAACATCTCTTAGATGATAGTTTTATTATTTGGAGGGGAGGCTGTTAATTATTTGATATTTTTATAGAAGACCTAAATACCAATGATTGGGGTATTTCCTTTACCCATGAAGTAAGTAATACAAGCATTACGTTTCTAGACCTTACTATAAAAGCAACAGAAAAGAGCCTAAAAACAAAAACCTTTTCTCAAAAAAAAAAGTAGCAAGCAATTATATACACTCAACAAGTTGCCATTTGGAACAATGGGAATTAAATATCCCTAAAGGTCAGTTCCTCAGGTTAAGAAAAAATTGCTCATCAGTAGAAGATTATCTATATCAAGCTAATATTTTAGAAACCAAATTTATATAAAAGGGATACAACTCAGAATTAATAAACACAGCAAAAAATGATGCAGAGAAAAAAGATAGGGTTGCGATACTATCTAGAGGAACAAAGACTAATATGAATAAATCAGTTATCAAATCAGAGACTACAAATAAATTTGATACAGCATTCATCACACAATATAACTCTGATTACAGACTAATTAATAACATTTTAAATAAACACTGGCACTTTATAAAAATAGATCCTATTTTTAGCGAAATTATAGAAGATAGACCAAGATTAATCTATAGAAAAGCGAAAACTCTAAAAAATGTACTTGCACCGAGTGAATTTAAAAAGAATAAAAAGGATGGTCATTTTATTGATTTAAAATGGAATAAACTGGAAGTTTTTTTCCATGTTTGCCTTGTAAGGCTTGTAAATTTAGTAAAAAATGTAAAATAGTAAGCTCTAGTCAAACAGATTTTAAATATAAGATCAGGGACATTATCAGATGTACTGACAGTAATATTGTCTACCTGATCCAATGTCCATGTAAGAAACAGTACCTGGGACAAACGGGACAACCCCTATGTGATAGAATTAGGCAACATCTATAAAATATTGAATGGGGATATGAAGATTATTTATTATCTAAGCACTTTAAGACCATCATAACCAAGAAACAGATGGTTTCTTATATCGGGGTTTAAAAAAAGTAACTACCCATAGAGGTGGTAATAAAAGTAGAGACCTCTTGTATAATGAAGCAGAACTTATAGTAAACTTTAATTCTCTGACCCCAAGGGGATTAAATGCTGAACTGGACTTAAATCCCTTTATTTAATAATATTAAGATTACCACATACATTTTTAAAGAACATCAGGTTACAAATAGAATAAAAATCAGCTCACAAAATAGTTTAGGGATTAGGGTTTGTTATATAAAAAAGTGTTCTATATAAACATACAGATTCTCTCTTTTTAGATTTTTTTTTAGATTGTTTGAATTTTTAATAAACATCTTCAAATGGACTAGTTGTATATGTTTACTTTATATAATGAATTAATTTAATGAATATACTATAAATATTTTAAATGTTATTAGGAGATCTAATTTGTTTTATATGTTTAAAACTTAAATTATTACATTCATATTGAACCGTAAATAAAAATCTTTTTCACTAATGTTACACAATTTTAAAGCTGTTAGTATAGAAGCAGCTATTTTTGCATTAAGTATACTTGAAACGAATGTGCAAAGTTGACATCTGATGCACCTGTCACTTTTAATACAACAAATGATCAATTTTGATTTGGAATAAAGAGGTATAAATTACCCGCAAAAACAAAATGGAGTCATCTTGATAAAGGCTCTTTACTGAGTCAAAACGCGTAGAAGTGACTCCTGTCAACACTACAAAAACGGACTACAAATATCTATCAATCTTGATAGGATTCTGCAGCTTGTAAGAAGATTAACAGAGCATTTTTGAATTTCAGCGTCTGAAGCATTCGGCTTTCTGATAGGTTACTGTGGAGCATGTGAGTAGAACACATGGCTGCAAACATCAGCCCTCACAGGAACAAACTGACAACTCATGGGTTTGGTTAATCACAATTCAGAAGCCTGGTAAAAACTTTTAGATTTTAACCCAACATTTATGAATGAATATCTTACATCACTGTGGATGAGAATCTTTTTTCAAATAGTGTGCGCACACTGAAAAACACCAACAGTATCTATAAACAGCTGACACATAGCACAGCTACTGGAGATTATAGTAATTTTTGTACTCACTTTTGCTCATATTTATGGTGCATAAAACAGTTGACATATGACATATATATTTGAAGTGTCACATCGGATTATTGTATGTAATTAGTTGAGATATCAAGTCCATAACAGCACTGCAGATCAATTGATACAAATGTTATAATATCATGCTTACCCTGTAGGGAGGTAGATATTACATTCATACAATATTGCAGATCAATTGATACATTTACTATAACTTTCCTATCTGTTTTGCAGTGAGGTAGATATCCGTAAGCTTGTAATATTTTAATTTCTTAAATACATTACATTGTGGCCACTATTGTATTATATATATGTTTTATTTGTTTTGAAACACTGATTTTATAAATTGATTCATTGGGCTCCATGTACGAAGCAGCGAAAGCTGCTCCGGAGCCTTTGCGGGGCAGGTTCGCATATGCGAGCCTGCTTCCCGCAATGTAAGAAGCAGCGGTCATTAGACCGCTGCTTCCTACGCCACCTTTTAGGTGGTGAAGCAAAATCACAGAGAGCTCGCTCGCTCTCGGTGATTGACAGCCCCTTCAGTCGCGTGGTCGCGTGACTGAAGGGGCGGGCATTACACACTCTGCTGAGTGTGTAATGATACATACGGGCAAGCGGATCAATAGATCCGCTGCCCGTGTGTAGCGGAGGCGGGCGGACAGCTTCGCGAGTTAAGAAGCTGTCCGCCCGCCTCTTAGTACATGGAGCCCATTGTATTAAAGTACACATTTTTACATATCCATTTGTATTCTTAATTCTGTCCCAGCTTATTATCTAATGAGTGCAACTCTCATTACCTTTGGTACCATCTTTTATTCTAAATTATATAGTGTTTCATAATTTAAAGCAAAGGCTTTTCCTATATCTCTTGGTGCATAAACTCTTCCCATCTCAGTTGCTATAGAGTATATACGTCTCTGTTAGGTCCGGTGGCATAGTTTGGTGGCTAATAACTTATCAGCCTTATTACCCTTATAGTAATATAGCTGGTGTAAATTTTTAAGCGGTTTTGAATATGCAGTTCTTCCTTACGGATATTTTCTGTCTAATTTTCCCTACTTGAGCAGTCAGTAGGTGCTTGGGATCTTTTTTATTCACACTTTCTAACCGCCTAAGTTTCATATATAATCGGGCTATTTGGGAACCCTGTAATTTTTAAATTACAATTTGTATACATTTCATGATATCAGCTCTATGTTTTGCTAACACTTGAAGAATACATTTTTAAGTCCATTCACCCTAAATCTAAAGGCTTTTTAATTATTTTAACTGTTGCTTGATAACATTTGGCTAGATTATGAGTTTTGCGTTATGAGTGAAAAAGCAGCGTTATGGGTTATAACGCTGCTTTTTCACTACCGCTGCTAAACGAGTCATGTCAAAAAAGCTGTACGGCACACTTTTTTGGCCGTAACGCAAATTAACTTACGCAAATTTGCGTAAAGTCTTTTTCAATTGGACTTCCATTGCACCGATATTACAAGCTTTATCTGGGAGGCCAATACAGCCTATACCGCAAGATGCGTAACGCAATCTAAAGTCAGTAGTTATGAGTTTTACGCTACAAAGATGTAGCATAAAACTCATAACTAAAGTGCTAAAAAGTACACTAACACCCATAAACTACCTATTAACCCCTAAACCGAGGCCCTCCCGCATTGCAAACACTAGTTAAATATTATTAACCCCTAATCTACCTACATTTATTAACCCCTAATCTGCCGCTCTGGACATCGCTGCCACTATAATAAACATATTAACCCTTAAATTGCAGCACTCCCGCATCACAAACAACAGTTAAATATTATTAACCCCTAATCTGCCACCCCTAACATCTCCCCCACCTACCTACATTTATTAACTCCTAATCTGCCGCCTAAAATGTTGCCGCCACTATAATAAATTTATTAACCCCTAAACCTAAGTCTAACCCTAACACCCCCTAACTTTAATATAATTAAAATAAATCTAAATAAAACCTACTATCATTACATAAATTATTCCTATTTAAAACTAAATACCTATAAAATAAATCCTAAGCTAGCTACAATATAACTAATAGTTACATTGTAGCTAGCTTATGGTTTATTTTTATTTTACAGGCAAGTTTGTATTTATTTTAACTAGGTAGATTAGTTATTAAATAGCTATTAACTATTTACTAACTACCTAGCTAAAATAAATACAAATTTACCTGTAAAATAAAACCTAACCTGTCTTACACTAACACCTAATCTTACACTACAATTAAATAAATTAAATTAATTAAATTCAATTAACTAAATTACAAAAAAACAAAAAAACACTAAATTACACAAAATAAAAAAAGAAATTATCAGATATTTAAACTAATTACACATAATCTAATAGCTCTATCAAAATAAAAAAAGCCCCCCAAAATAAAAAAAACCCTAGCCTAAACTAAACTACCAATAGCCCTTAAAAGGGCCTTTTGCTGGCCATTGCCCCAAAGAAATCAGCTCTTTTACCTGTAAAAAAAAAATACAACCAAACCCCCAACAGCAAAACCCACCACCCACACAACCAACCCCCCCAAATAAAATCCTAACAAAAAAAATCTAAGCTCCTGAAAAGGGCATTTGGATAGGCATTTAAATTAAATTCAATTACCTAAATTACAAAAAAAACAAACACTAAATTACACAAAATAAAAAAGAAATTATCAGATATTTAAACTAATTACACCTAATCTAATAGCCGTATCAAAATAAAAAAAGCCCCCCAAAATAAAAAAAAACCTAGCCTAAACTAAACTACCAATAGCCCTTAAAAGGGCCTTTTGCGGGGCATTGCCCCAAAGAAATCAGCTCTTTTACCTGTAAAAATAAAATACAACCAACCCCCCAACAGTAAAACCCACCACCCACACAACCAACCCCCCAAATTAAATCCTAACTAAAAAAATCTAAGCTCCTGAAAAGGGCATTTGGATAGGCATTGCCCTAAAAAGGGCATTTAGCTCTTTTTCAAGTGCCCAAACCCTAGCCTAAAAATAAAACCCACCCAATAAACCCTTAAAAAAAACTTAACACTAACCCTCGAAGATCCACTTACAGTTTTGAAGACCGGACATCCATCCTACGAAGCCGGGAGAAGTCTTCATCCAAGCGGCAAGAAGTCCTCAACGAAGCTGGGAGAAGTCTTCATCCAAGTCGGCAGAAGTGAACCTCCAGACGGGCAGAAGTCTTCATCCAGATGGCATCTTCTATCTTCATCCTTCCGACGCGGAGCAGCTCCATCTTCAAGACATCCGGCACGGAGCATCCTCTTCTTTCCAAGGCTAACGACGAATGAAGGTTTCTTTAAATTACGTCATCCAAGATGGCGTCCCTTGAATTCCGATTGGCTGATAAAATTATATGAGCCAATCGGAATTAAAGGTGAAAAAATCCTATTGGCTGATGCAATCAGAAGAAGGGACGCTAGAGGTCCCGAAATGTCACTAAATAAACATATCACATTGATGTCAAAAGTCCAGTGAGTGCTTCATTCTGTTTTTGAGATTTTATATATATATATATATATATATATATATATATATATATATATATATAGGATCTGCACTCAGAAGCTAATTGAAACAAGCAAAACAGAATGGTGACATTTCAGGATTTCCATTGTCTAATGAAATGAATGTGAGCCCAAGATGTCACCACTTTTTTCAATAAACTATTTATTTCTTTGCTATAATCATTGAGTTTATATATATATATATATATATATATATATATATATATATATACTTCCAAAAGGATCCCACACTCACTGCTTTACCTCAACCTCCGGGGTGCACTTAAACCATTGATATGCAGAGTAAATAAGAAAGGCACTCTCCGTATAATTAGTAATATAACTTCTTTACTTAGATGGACGTTTTCGGGGTTGCCCCCATCCTCTTATTTACTCTGTATATATATATATATATATATATATATATATATATATATATATATATATATATATATATATATATATATATATAGGATAAATAAAGATGCTAGCAGCCAAACAGTGTAAATCAGAATCAATAATGCTTTATTCCAGGATAAAAGCACAGCACAAGCAGTAAAAATATCAGAACATAGTCTGACCGGTTTCGGTCCTCCTGACCGTAATCATAGACTGATGCATAACATATGTGGTATACATTTAAATAGCAAATAACTTCTCCTGATTGGTTAAAAACAAACAATCTGAAATTTTAACTCCATGCTTGCTGACACCAATTAATCACATTTAATAGATGGGTATACATATCAAACAGTTAAACCCTCTTTAAAACATATTGTGATATTGAAGACAAAAAATTAGACCTAATGAGCTTATCGCTCTGTGTTATTACATACAAAAGTGTGTGAACAAATTAGGGGTATTCAATGTGCTAACATATTGATACATATGTATATGTACATTCACAAGATAGCTAAATTCAAAGATAGGAACATAAACTGAGACATTAGCTGAATAGCTAGAAATATGATTTACATTATTTGACAGTAATCAAGTAAACACACATTAATAAACAATGTTGAACTGTGTGTACACTTACTGCAACAGCGTTATTACGAGTTATTCAAATTTATAGCAACAACACTTGCTATCAGGACATATCATTAAACAATTGTCTAAAACATATAGACATAATAAAGCTCTTAAGCATATCTAATACAGAAAATGATGGAATGCAATTTTAATTATTTATAGATTATGCTTATTCATCTTTGCCAATAGTTTATGATGTCAAACTCAGAATTAAAGCCCTGGGGGAGCAAACTTTGCATTTTAAATATCCAATAGGTTTCTTGTTTACATAGGATAGAAAGCTTATCTCCACCCCTGGGAGGTTTTCTGATCTGTTCAACAGCTTGCCATCTCAGTGTTTTTGTATTCTGGTCGTGTATCTCTATGAAGTGTTTTGATAGCGCTGAACAAGTCACTTTATTTGTTATATATGACAAATGTTCTTTTATACGCTTTCCCACCTCTCTTGTCGTTCTTCCTAAATACTGTTTCCGGCAAGAAATACACTCCACCAAATAAATGATGTAGGTACTCCTACAATTAATACATCCCTTGGTGGAAAATGTTTGGCCGGTAACAGTAGATTGGAATACCTCACCACTGTGAATATGGTCACATGAGCCACAATTTTTCCTGCCACATTTAAATGTCCCATTGTGATGTAACCAGGAACTGGCTACTTTTTTATCACTCCTTAGCATACTAGGTGCTAGCATATTAACCAGGGTAACATTTCTTCTAGGGACACACATGCAGCCTTTTTCTATAGTGTGTCTAAGAGACTTGTCTCCCATTAGAATAGGTAAATTTTTCCTCACAATATTGCAAACCGCATCATATTGTGTGGAAAAAGAGGTAATGAACTTTGGTTTATGTTCGTTTGCCTTAGACTCTGGTTTTTTATAAACACTGTCTGTCTTTAATAGGGCATTCCTATTTATTCCTTTAGTCTCAAAAAAGGCCTTGTTAATGACTTGTTTGGGATAACCCCTAACACTCATTCTATCCCTGAGATCCCTACTTTCAGACAGAAAGTCACTTTCAAGTGAACAGTTCCTTTTGGCTCGCAAGAACTGGCTCTTAGCGATGCCCTTAAATACATGCTGTGGATGGCTAGAACGAGCATGCAAAAGACTGTTACCCGAAATAGGCTTTCTATAGAGGGTGGAGACAATCCTTCCACTCTCCACATTTCCTGTCAAGGTAACATCCAAAAAATTGATCCTATCCTTGTCCCATTCTGAGGTAAATACTAATCCTACATTGTTCATATTAATGTTATCCAACAAAATTACTTGCTTCTGACTCACTTGGATCCCACACTCACTGCTTTACCTCAACCTCTGGGGTGCACTTAAACCATTGATATGCAGAGTAAATAAGAAAGGCACTCTCCGTATAATTAGTAATATAACTTCTTTACTTAGATGAACGTTTTCGGGGTTGCCCCCATCCTCAGACCCCAGGTCTGAGGATGGGGGCAACCCCGAAAACGTTCATCTAAGTAAAGTTATATTACTAATTATACGGAGAGTGCCTTTCTTATTTACTCTTTATATATATATATATATATATATATATATATATATATGTGTATATATATATATATATATATATATATATGTATATATTGTATAAAAAATGAAAATAGGGAGAAAAACTATTGTTTTCTAAAAGTATCTTTAGTTATTATTTATGTAAAACCTAGACCGCGTTAACTGATCATAGGCCTGGTGCAGACCCCTAAAAATCATATAAATTTAGAATGTTTTTATAGGAGAAAAACATTGTGACATAGCAGAGCTATATGAGGATACTATGTGTAAAGTAGGGGAAAGCAGCACTCAAAAATAATTAACTCCTAGTGGATCTAATATGTAGGCTGAAAAAGTGTATCCAAACAAAGAAACATCTACCACAAACCGGTCACTTCAAAATAACATGACTTTTATTTCCACAACATAAAGCAAAAACAAGAGAAGCATGCTAGTTTAAGTGCTGAAAATGCCACTGCAGTGGATTGTCTGTTTGGAAAAGAAACCACATGGGTTTATGTTTGATATGTTACAAACAGACAATAAGTATCTGAACCTACTAAACATCTAGTTATAAATGTTTTACGAAAGACAGCAAAAAATACCATATAATCAGTATATTATGCAGACACAGATGGAAAATCATATACCATAGTCCTGTATTAAGAGACTGTGTTATTTATCCAAATTGATATCTTATATGTCTCAAAGTCACTGCTGAAAATGGTATTATGTATCACACATTATACGGACAAAACCGAGGTAAAAGCGTCCTCAAAATGTAAGTATTCCAGGTAATGCTGTTCTAAGACTTAGAAGCTCATATTTCCAATTGTGGCAATTCACCGTAAACAGAAGCACACGACCTTGTTAGCTTGTAGACAGCACAATACGATTTTTGCAAGGCAATTACAAGAGGCATTCAGGTGAGTGGACCGGGACTCCTCCTCCGACGTCCTGTCAATCCCAGGTTGTTCCGTCTGATTCTTCGCTCAAAAGAACGCAGATCAGACTTGAAACTCCATTCTTGGGTGCATGAAACTCATTTTACCTCCGCCTGACACCTTCATATATATATATATATATATATATATATTTATTTTTTTGTGATGTACTCATCGGTACTGAGTACCACCACCTCTGACATATTAACAGGTAATATTTGTAATCATCATGTAAATACTCTAGTTGTCACAAGAGGGGGCTGCAAAATATATCAATCATTATAAGTAACTTTGTCTCTTTGCTTTTTCAAAGTTACTGAGCACAATAAATCAATCAATAATGCCATGTTTGTACTTTGTTTTTTTATTGTCCATTGAGTGCTCATTTTTGTATAGCATGTATGTCTGTTTTTGTGGTTTGCAGTTAAACAGCTTACAGTAATGATTTATGAAGTGAGCTCCTATAATGGAATCTTACCCATAAATAAAGATTTTATATATGTATGTATGCTCTAGTTAAGTTAAATCTCTACAAGCAGTACTTCTTCAAAATTATTATTTTTTTTCCATTAGATTTTAAAAGAGATCTTCTTGAATATATTTATAGATGTAAAATGATACACTCTCCTCTGAATATGTCCCATATTGCATGCAATTCTTATACAATACTCATCCTATTATTTTTCAGGTTTTGTATTCAAGTTACAGTTTCAATAGATAACTCAATTACTTTACCACATTAAACCTATTTATACTACACAACAGCCTGAATACAGCTGCTAAAAGTGTAAAATGTAAGTTAGAATAGAATAGAGCAGAAATAATAGAGATAAGTCCTGTCATTTCAAGATGCAGCATTGATCTGGTAACAACATTAACATTAAGATTCATTTGATATTGCAGTAAAGCTGTAATAACTGGGCTAAGCACATTCTAAATCTAAAGATGTTAAAATAAGAGATGGCTAAATATTTATATTTTTACGTTTGAATGGTAGAATTAAAGGGGCTGTAAACACCAAAAATATTATTGTTTTAAAAGATAGATAATCACTTTATTTACCATTCCCCAGTTTTGCATAACTAACACTGTTATACTAATATACTTTTCTCTTGTAAGGTGTATCCAGTCCACGGATCATCCATTACTTGTGGGATATTCTCCTTCCCAACAGGAAGTTGCAAGAGGATCACCCACAGCAGAGCTGCTATATAGCTCCTCCCCTAACTGCCATATCCAGTCATTCTCTTGCAAACTCTCAACATAGCTGGAGGTAGTAAGAGGAAAGTGGTGTAATATAGTTAGTTTTTTCTTCAATCAAAAGTTTATTGTTTTTAAATGGTACCAGAGTTGTACTATTTTATCTCAGGCAGCATTTAGAAGAAGAATCTGTCTGCGTTTTTCTATGATCTTAGCAGAAGTAACTAAGATCCACTGCTGTTCTCACATATGTCTGAGGAGTGAGGTAACTTCAGAGGGAGAATGGCGTGCAGGTTATCCTGCAATAAGGTATGTGCAGTTTAAGTTTTTCTAGGGATGGAATTTGCTAGAAAAAAGCTGCTGATACCGGATTAATGTAAGTTAAGCCTAAATACAGTGATTTAATAGCGACTAGTATCAGGCTTGCTATCAGAGGTATATACTCTGATTAATGTGCAATATAAAATGTTTGCTGGCATGTTTAATCGTTTTTATATATGCTTTGGTGATAAAACTTATTGGGGCCTAGTTTTTTCCACATGGCTGGCTTGATTTTTGCCTAGAAACAGTTTCCTGAGGCTTTCCACTGTTGTAATATGAGTGGGAGGGGCCTAGTTAAAATTACAGACAGAGACATTCAGCTTCCCTCAGCAGTCCCCTGCATGCTTTAGGACATCTCTGAAGGGCTCAAAAGGCTTCAAAAGTCATATATTGAGGAAGGTAAAGCCACAGTGAAGCTGCGGCAGTTGTTGTGACTTTTTTTTTTTTTTTTTCAATTTGTTAATCCGTTTTTTGTATTAAGGGGTTAATCATCCATTTGCAAGTGGGTGCAATGCTCTGCTAACTTGTTACATACACTGTAAAAATTTCGTTAGTTGAACTGCCTTTTTTCACTGTTATTTCAAATTTTAGCAAAATTTGTTTCCCTTAAAGGCACAGTAAAGTTTTTTATATTGCTTGTTTACCTTGATGTTAAGTGTTTTCCAAGCTTGCTAGTCTCATTGCTAGTCTGTATAAACATGTCTGACATAGAGGAAACTCCTTGTTCATTATGTTTAAAAGCCATGGTGGAACCCCATATAAGAATGTGTACTAAAGGGATTGATTTCACTTTAAACAATAAAGATCAGCTTTTATCTTTAAAAAATGTATCACCAGAGGATTCTGGCGAGGGGGAAGTTATGCCGACTAACTCTCCCCATGTGTCAGACCCTTTGACTCCCGCTCAAGGGACTCACGCTAAAATGGCACCAAGTACATCATAGACACCCATAGCGATTACTTTGCAGGACATGGCGGCAATCATGGATAATACCCTGTCAGCGGTATTAGCCAGACTGCCGGAATTCAGAGGAAAGCGCAAAAGCTCTGGGGTTAGACATAGTACAGAGCGCGCAGATGCCTTAACGCCCATGTCTGATACTGCGTCACTATATGCAGAAGCTGAGGAAGGAGAGCTTCAGTCTGTGGGTGACATTTCTGATTCGGGGAAACCTGATTCAGATATTTCTACTTTTAAATTTAAGCTTGAGAACCTCTGTGTATTGCTTGGGGAGGTGTTAGCTTCTCTGAATGACTGTGACACAATTGCAGTACCAGAGAAATTGTGTAGACTGGAAAAATACTATGCAGTGCCGGTGTGTACTAATGTTTTTCCAATACCTAAAAGGTTTACAGAAATCATTAATAAGGAGTGGGATAGACCCGGCGTGCCGTTTCCCCCCCCCCTCCTATTTTTAGAAAAATGTTTCCAATAGACGCCACCACACAGGACTTATGGCAGACGGTCCCTAAGGTGGAGGGAGCAGTTTCTACTTTAGCAAAGCGTACCACTATCCCTGTCGAGGACAGTTGTGCTTTTTCAGATCCAATGGATAAAAAATTAGAAGGGTACCTTAAGAAAATGTTTATTCAACAAGGTTTTATCCTGCAGCCCCTTGCATGCATTGCGCCTGTCACTGCTGCTGCAGCGTTCTGGTTTGAGTCTCTGGAAGAGGCCTTTCAGACAGCTACTCCATTGACTGAAATACTTGACAAGCTTAGAACACTTAAGCTAGCTAATTATTTTGTTTCTGACGCCATTGTTCATTTGACTAAACTAACGGCTAATAATTCTGGATTCGCCAACCAGGCGCGTAGGGCGCTATGGCTTAAATCTTGGTCAGCTGACGTGACTTCAAAGTCTAAATTACTTAACATTCCCTTCAAGGGGCAGACCCTTTTCGGGCCTGGTTTGAAGGAAATTATTGCTGACATTACTGGAGGTAAGGGTCATACCCTTCCTCAAAACAGGGCCAAATCAAAGGCCAAACAGTCTAATTTTTGTGCCTTTCGAAACTTCAAGGCAGGTGCAGCATCAACTTCCTCTGCTACAAGACAAGAGGGAACTTTTGCTCAATCCAAGCCGGGCTGGAAACCTAACCAGTCCTGGAACAAAGGCAAGCAGGCCAGAAAGCCTGCTGCTGCCTCTAAGACAGCATGAAGGAACGGCCCCCTATCCGGTAACAGATCTAGTAGGGGGCAGACTTTCTCTCTTCGCCCAGGCGTGGGCAAGAGATGTTCAGGATCCCTGGGCATTGGAGATCATATCTCAGGGATATCTTCTGGACTTCAAAGCTTCCCCTCCTCAAGGGAGATTTCACCTTTCGAGATTATCTGTAAACCAGATAAAGAAAGAGGCATTCTTATGCTGTGTGCAAGACATCCTAGTTATGGGTGTGATCTGTCCAGTTCCACAGTCGGAACAGAGACAGGGTTTTTATTCAAATCTGTTTGTGGTTCCCAAAAAAGAGGGAACCTTCAGACCCATTTTGGATCTAAAGATCTTAAACAAATTCCTCAGAGTTCCATCGTTCAAAATGGAAACTATTCGGACCATCCTACCTATGATCCAGGAGGGTCAGTACATGACCATAGTGGATTTGAAGGATGTTTACCTTCACATACCGATTCACAAAGATCATCATCGGTTCCTAAGGTTTGCCTTTCTGGACAGGCATTACCAATTTGTGGCTCTTCCCTTCGGGTTAGCTACAGCTCCAAGAATCTTTACAAAGGTTCTGGGATCGCTTCTGGCGGTCCTAAGACCGTGAGGTATATCAGTGGTCCCTTATCTGGACAACATCCTGATACAGGCGTCAAGCTTTCAGATTGCCAAGTCACATACGGACATAGTTCTGGCATTTCTCAGGTCACATGGGTGGAAGGTGAACGAGGAAAAGAGTTCTCTATCCCCACTCACAAGAGTCTCCTTCCTAGGGACTCTGATAGATTCTGTAAAAATGAAGATTTACCTGACAGAATCCAGGTTATCAAAGCTTCTAAAATCTTGCCGTGTTCTTCATTCTATTCCGCGCCCTTCGGTGGCTCAGTGTATGGAAGTAATCGGCTTGATGTTAGCGGCGATGGACATAGTGCCATTTGCGCGACTACATCTCAGACCGCTGCAATTATGCATGCTCAGTCAGTGGAATGGGGAT
The DNA here is from genome assembly GCF_027579735.1 of Bombina bombina. Classification (NCBI taxonomy): domain Eukaryota; kingdom Metazoa; phylum Chordata; class Amphibia; order Anura; family Bombinatoridae; genus Bombina; species Bombina bombina. The sequence continues at coordinate 146,680,536 of NC_069501.1, read as the reverse complement.
TACACAGATTTGTCCCCTCTGCTAAATCTGGATCAAGAGACCAGATATTCTCTTCTCTGGTGGCTATCTCGGGTCCATCTGTCCAAAGGTATGACCTTTCGCAGGCCAGATTGGACAATTGTAACAACAGATGCCAGCCTTCTAGGTTGGGGTGCAGTCTGGAATTCCCTGAAGGCTCAGGGATCGTGGACTCAGGAGGAGAAACTCCTCCCAATAAATATTCTGGAGTTAAGAGCAATATTCAATGCTCTTCTAGCTTGGCCTCAGTTAGCAACCCTGAGGTTCATCAGATTTCAGTCGGACAACATCACGACTGTGGCTTACATCAACCATCAAGGGGGAACCAGGAGTTCCCTAGCGATGTTAGAAGTCTCCAAGATAATTTGCTGGGCAGAGACTCACTCTTGCCACCTATCAGCAATCCATACTGGGAGGCGGATTTTCTAAGTCGTCAGACAATTGTCATCCGGGGGAGTGGGAACTCCATCCGGAGGTGTTTGCTCAATTGGTTCATAGTTGGGGCAAACCAGAACTGGATCTCATGGCGTCTCGCCAGAACGCCAAGCTTCCTTGTTACAGATCAAGGTCCAGGGACACAGAAGCGGCACTGATAGATGCTCTAGCAGCGCCTTGGTTCTTCAACCTGGCTTATGTGTTTCCACCGTTTCCTCTGCTCCCTCGACTGATTGCCAAAATCAAACAGGAGAGAGCATCGGTGATCTTGATAGCGCCTGCGTGGCCACGCAGGACCTAGTATGCAGACCTAGTGGACATGTCATCCACCATGGACCCTGCCTCTGAGACAAGACCTTCTACTACAAGGTCCTTTCAATCATCCGAATCTAATTTCTCTGAGACTGACTGCATGGAGATTGAACGCTTGATTTTATCAAAGCGTGGCTTCTCCGAGTCAGTCATTGATACCCTTATACAGGCACGAAAGCCTGTCACCAGGAAAATCTACCATAAGATATGGCGTAAATACCTTTATTGGTGTGAATCCAAGAATTACTCATGGTGTAAGGTTAGGATTCCTAGGATATTGTCCTTTCTCCAAGAGGGTTTGGAAAAAGGATTATCAGCTAGTTCTTTAAAGGGACAGATTTCTGCTCTGTCTATTCTTTTGCACAAGCGTCTGGCAGAAGTTCCAGACGTTCAAGCTTTTTGTCAGGCTTTGGTTAGAATTAAGCCTGTGTTTAAACCTGTTGCTCCCCCATGGAGCTTAAACTTGGTTCTTAAAGTTCTTCAAGGGGTTCCGTTTGAACCCCTTCATTCCATTGATATCAAACTTTTATCTTGGAAAGTTCTGTTTTTGATGGCTATTTCCTCAGCTCAGAGAGTCTCTGAGTTATCTGCCTTACAATGTGATTCTCCTTATCTGATTTTCCATTCAGATAAAGTAGTTCTGTGTACAAAACCTGGGTTTTTACCTAAGGTAGTTTCTAACAAGAATATCAATCAAGAGATTGTTGTTCCATCATTGTGTCCTAATCCTTCTTCAAAGAAGGAACGCCTTTTACATAATCTGGACGTGGTCCGTGCTTTAAAGTTTTACTTACAAACTACTAAAGTTTTTCGCCAAACATCTACACTGTTTGTTGTTTACACTGGACAGAGGGGTGGTCAAAAAGCTTTGGCAACCTCTCTTTCTTTTTGGCTTCGGAGCGTAATACGCTTAGCCTATGAGACTGCTGGACAGGCCTATGAGACTGCTGGACAGAAGCCCCCTGAAAGGATTACAGCTCATTCTACTAGAGCTGTGGCTTCCACCTGGGCCTTTAAAAATGAGGCTTCTGTTAAACAGATTTGCAAGGCGGTGACTTGGTCTTCGCTTCATACCTTTTCAAAATTTTACAAATTTGATACTTTTGCTTCTTCGGAGGCTATTTTTGGGAGAAAGGTTCTACAGGCAGTGATTCCTTCCATTTAAGCCTGCCTTGTCCCTCCCTTCATCCGTGTACTTTAGCTTTGGTATTGGTATTCCACAAGTAATGGATGATCCGTGGACTGGATATACCTTACAAGAGAAAACATAATTTATGCTTACCTGATAAATTTATTTCTCTTGTGGTGTATCCAGTCCACGGCCCGCCCTGTCTTTTTAAGGCAGGTCTAAATTTTAATTTAAACTCCAGTCACCACTGCACCCTATGGTTTCTCCTTTCTCGGCTTGTTTCGGTCGAATGACTGGATATGGCAGTTAGGGGAGGAGCTATATAGCAGCTCTGCTGTGGGTGATCCTCTTGCAACTTCCTGTTGGGAAGGAGAATATCCCACAAGTAATGGATGATCCGTGGACTGGATACACCACAAGAGAAATAAATGTATCAGGTAAGCATAAATTATGTTTTTACATCTGTCATTATCTTGTTTCAAAGTCTCTGCAGACAGCCTCCTTATCTCAATCCGTTGACAGACTGGCATTTCAAGCAATTAGTGATGACTCCTAAATAACTCCATGGGTGTGAGCACAATGTTATCTATAGGGCACGCATGAACTAACATCCTCTATGTGTGAGAAAGTGTCAAATGCATTTAGCTAAGAGGCCGCCTTCAAGGACTTAGAAGGTAGCATATGAGTCTACCTAGGTTTAGCTTTCAACTAAGAATACCAAGTGAATAAAGCAAATTTGATGTTAAAAGTAAAATGGAAAGTTGTTTAAAATGACATGCCCTATCTGAATCATGAAAGTTTAATTTGGACTTTACTGCCCCTCTACATTTATATTCACATTCATAAGTTTTAACACAATGAATGTTAGCATTCAAATATTATATTTCTATATTGATTCCATACACTTACATTGAAATTTCAGATACCTAATATTCGAAATGTAAACATTCCATTATTGAATTAGATTACATTCAAAATTGGGAAAAAAAATGTTCATTTGGTTTTGGCGCATAACTTATCCCTTCATTAAATATTTACATTTTGTATTTATTTTTAGACTACATTGTGCTTTGTAAACGTTCAAGATGTATGTAGAACATATTTGCTTATTTTAAAGAATCTGCTAAACTATTCACCATTCTTAATATTAACTCCTAAAGAATCTGCTAAAATATTCACCATCCATAATATTAACCCCTAAAGAATCTGCTAAAATATTCACCATCCTTAATATTAACCCCTAATGACCAGGGTATATTTCACATCAACAGACACATTTTTACTTTGGTCTATGTAATTGTAACAATCATCTAATCTTTTCTTTGAATGCATAATTCTTTCTAGCATTTGTTTAGTGTCTAATATCCCTTTAAGACCCCCATGCCTACATTTCTCTTCTAAAGGAACAGTATAATTCTAAGGTTGCTTTGTTAGAAGCACATGCAAGAATGAGCTATTCCCTGCTTTCTGGTTCTAATGTATACCTAAATGTATAGGTGTAAAACTATGTGTAATCGCATCCCATACGCTTAAACGTATATTTTCAATTGCATATGCTTTAGAAGTTGCTAATTATTTGTTTGTTAATGCAATTAGAAAGAGGTAAGGTAATTCAAATCTTAAAAATGTCATTAGTCGGTACTTACCACACATATTGATTTGCTCGTCAGATCCATCAGGACAGTGGGATACTCCATCACAAAACAAGACTTCATGTATACAAGTGAAGGAATCAGCACACATGTTCATATAGGGTGGGCATTTCACTGGAATATAAAGGCCAGAAGGTAAAAGATCATCTTTAAAAATATGTGAGGACATGTTTAGTACATTTAAGAAAATCATAATACTATCCAAAACCAGTTAAAGGGACATTTCAGCCATAATTGGAAAGCACATGGGTGCATTTAAGTTTTGACTTTATATACAGGTCTTATCAAAAATGCTCAATTTTTTCAAAAGTTTATTTAAGTATGCTCCATGCACTAGCATCTTAACACAGCACTTGGTCAGAGACTCAATTTATTAATTGCTAATAAATGCCCCACTGGCGCTCTGAACATTTTGTAAAATGCTGGCACACTGAAATGTTCCAGCTTCACGTGCACATGCAGAGAAAAATGTTAATACTAAAACAGTGATAGCTTTTATTAGAAGAATGTTTGTATATTATATTGTAAATATGTTTAAATTTAATTTTGACTAAAATGTCCCTTTAACTGTACATAAAAGGAAACATTCCACAAGCTATATTCAACCATAAAATTAAGAAGTACTGTAGTATTTGCTTCGTATAATTTTTTTCCCACCTCAGAGGTGTTAAAGGTATTAAAAAAAAAAAAAAAAAACTTGCTTGTTCAAGAATATTTAGAGTCTCTGCTCTCTAGAACTTTTCTGTCTGCAGTTTGATACATTTTTCTGAAAATCCCAAATTTTAAAGGAACATAAATGTCCATTTTAGAAATATTGAAAATATATTTTGAAATGGTTCACAATAAACTAATTAGATTTTTTCATTTGACTTTTATGTCCCTTTAATACATCTAAGGAACTTAATTACTAAATAGAGACTGTTTATTTTGTTTGCAAGAAACTCTGATGAATTATTTTTAGATCTAGAATTCATTTAAAGGGTCATTAAAGTAAAATATGCATTTTTTGCAGACCCAGGAAACACTCCTTGAAAAGTTTCCTGAATGTTATTTTTTATTGTACAACCTTTACTATGCCCAATAAGGAAATATATAAACAAGTTCTTGCACATATCAGATAATATGTGTGCAGCAAATATCAGTTTTCTGCATTATTTGAAGTGTACAGTAAAAGCAGGCAAAATAAATAATGAAAGTGTTTTGCAAAGTTTTTATTATGCATATTAAATATTTAATGGGAAATGAAACTTTGAAAGTACTGCCCCTTTAATTTAATTTCACAGCTCCACCTTCAGCTTAGTAAATAATTTAGAACTCCATCAAATAGAAAAACAGTGTTTGGGCCCAGTTCACAGGTTTGTAAAGATTGTCTGTCTTCACCAGCCTCTCCAACTTCATGCAATTCTTTATGTAAGTAGATAGTTGAGTGAGATGGAGAGATTAGCGAGCTTTACTAAAACTGCACACAAAAGCAAAGGAACTTATTATGCTGGAGAGGCAAGTGATACATTTTTGGTGAATTCTTGTGATTTGGATTTGCTTTCAGTTTTTAGAAAAGCCAAGTCACCTCAATAAAAGCATATTTCTCCAACATTGGTGTGTCCGGTCCACGGCGTCATCCATTACTTGTGGGATATTCTCCTCCCCTACAGGGAAAGGCAAGGAGAGCACACAGCAGAGCTGTCCATATAGCTCCCCCTCTAGCTCCGCCCCCCAGTCATTCTCCTTGCCGCTCTGAACAAGTAGCATCTCCTCGGGGATGGTGAGGAGTTTGTGGTGTTAGTTGTAGTTTTTTATATCTTCTATCAAGAGTTTCTTATTTTAAAATAGTGCTGGCTTGTACTATTTACTCTACAACAGAAAAGTGATGAAGATTTCTGTTAAGAGGAATATGATTTTAGCACAAGTAACTAGAATCCATTGCTGTTACCACGCAGGACTGTTGAAACCAGAGAACTTCAGTTGGGGGTAACAGTTTGCAGACTCATCTGCTTCAGGTATGACTAGTCTCCTTCTAACAACACAGGCTAATGCTAGATGACAGTCATTTTTCCCCTCAGGGAAAATGGTAAGCCATTTTTCTTTCACCTCAGCAAAAAAGATAACAGGCTTCCCCTTTTTGATTTTTATGCTGGTAGACACTGTTAGGGGCAAAATCGATTGGTTTTTATTACAATATCATGGCATTTGAACTGTTTTATAAGCTCATATACACTTGGGAACATTTTTTATTGATCTGGCATGTTTTAGACACCTAAATCTAGTCAGGAAGGCCCCTTCACTCTAGTGTGCTGAGGGAGGAAGCCTCATTTTGGTGATTCAGCTGTGCAGTTGATTTCAAGGCAGTGCATGCAGTTTTCATGTGAGAGGGTCCTGTGACTCAGAAAGTGACTCCAGAAGGCTTATTTCTGTGGATGATTGACCCCTAAGGAAGGTAAAATGCTGCAGCAATACTGTAGCAGGGATTGTAGTGTATAAAAACGGTTAAATCCAACAATTAGCTCTGGTTTGCTTGTTTTAAAAGCTAGAGTCTCCATATTTGCTGTGCAATACTTTCTAAGCATTAAGACAATGGGGTCCAAATTTGATAAAAATCGGATATTGCCTTCATAGTTTTTTGAACATTCAGAAATAAAGTGTGTAATTTTATTATTTAAAGAGACAGTAACGTTTTTGTTTAAAATCGTTTTTATTGCATTGTTTGCCTGCCTAAATCTGTTTAACATGTCTATGCCATCAGATAACCTATGTTCTGTGTGTGTAGAGACAAATGTGTTCCTCCTTTGAGTGTTTGTGATAATTGTGCCATAGCGTCCAAACAAAATAAGGACAGCTCTGTTACATTTCATAATGTTGCCCAAGATAATTTATCTAATGAAGGTAGTGAGGATAATTCTACATCCTCTCCTTCTGTGTCTACACCAGCTTTGCCTGCGCAGGCGACACCTAGCGCGCCAGTGCTTATTTCTATGCAACAATTAACAGCAGTAGTGGATAATTCTATAGCAAATCTTTTATCCAAACTGCCAGCATTTCAGAGAAAGCGTGATTGTTCAGTTTTAAATACAGATAAAAAAAGGATGAACAATCAGACGCTGACGATGCCTTATCTATTTTACCCTCACATCAATCGGAATTGGCTGTGAGGGAAGGGCTGTCTGAGGGTGAAATTTCAGACTCAGGAAAAATTTCTCAACAGGCAGAACCTGATATAGTAACATAGTAGATAAGGTTGAAAAAAGACTGAAGTCCATCGAGTTCAACCTATACAAATCTAAAATACTTACAAAAAGCTCCAGTTAAGCTTAAATAACCCCATTAAAATGTGACCCATTTAATACTAGCAATCATATCCATGAATTTTGTTTATATACAGAAATTTATCCAGACTATTTTTAAATGTATCTATGGTATTGGCATTCACTACCTCCTTTGGTAATGAGTTCCACAATTTTATTGCTCTTACAGTGAAAAAACGTTTCCGTTGCAGGAGATTAAATCTCCTTTCCTCCAACCTTAAATTATGACCTCTTGTCAGAACCAATTTTCTTGGAATAAAAAGAGCTTCTGCCATCTCTGTATATGGGCCTTGAATATATTTATATAAAGTAATCATGTCACCTCTCAAGCGCCTTTTTTCTAAAGAGAACAGACCCAGTTTGGCTAGCCTCTCCTCATAGGTTAATTTCTCCAATCCCCTTATTAGCTTTGTGGCCCTTCTCTGAACTTTTTCTAGTTCTGCAATATCTTTTTTAGCAATCGGTCCCCAGAACTGCACTCCAAACTCAAGGTGAGGTCTTACCAGGGCTTTATATAATGACAGAATTATGCTTTCCTCCCTTGAATCAATGCCTCTTTTAATACATGCTAGTATCTTATTAGCCTTTGAAGCCGCTGCCCTGCATTGTGCACTCATCTTTAGCTTGTTATCTATTACTACTCCCAAATCCCTTTCCTCCTGTGTTTGGCTAAGTCTTGTCCCATTTAAAAAATACATAGCCTGCTTATTTTTACTTCCAAAATGTAGAACCTTACATTTTTCCGTATTAAATCTCATTTTCCATTCACTTGCCCATAGTTCTAATTTTAGCAAATCCCTTTGCAAAGAGAGTTCATCCTGCTCTGACCTAATGACCTTACTTAACTTAGTATCATCTGCAAAAATAGAGATGTCGCTATTTAATCCTTGCTCCAAGTCATTTATAAAAATATTAAAAAGAACAGGGCCCAGTACTGATCCCTGGGGGACGCCACTGATTACCTTTGTCCAATCTGAGTATGATCCATTTACTGCTACTCGTTGCTCCCTATCTTTTATCCAGTTATTTATCCATGAGCTAACATTTTCAGCTATTCCCAGTCCCTTAATTTTGTGCATTAATCTCTCATGTGGCACTGTATCAAATGCCTTTGCAAAATCTAAGTATATCACATCAACTGATTCCCCTTTATCTATATTTTTACTTACTTCCTCGTAGAATCTAATTAGATTAGTTTGACATGATCTATTTCTCCTAAAGCCATGCTGATTAGAACTCATAATCTTGTTTACACGAATATGCTCATCAATATAATCCCTTATAATCCCTTCAAATATCTTCCCCACTATTGATGTCAGACTAACTGGTCTATAGCTTCCTGGATCATCCCTGCTTCCCTTTTTGAAGAGTGGAAAAATTAAGAGTAAAGGTTTGTCTATAACAGTGCTAAGTTCCCTTAACACCCTTGGGTGTATTCCATCTGGGCCTGGAGTTTTATTTACCTTAATATTTTTTAGTTTTTTCCTGATATCCTCTAAACAAAACCCAGTTAGTGGTATGGACTGGCATGTTCTATTCTGTTCCAAAGTATCATTCAATGGTTCCTCTCTTGTGTATACTGAAGAAAAAAACTGGTTTAGTACCTCAGCCTTCTCCCTGTCATTATTTATCATGCTACCCTCCACACATTTTAATGTACCTATATTATCCTT